>NW_020537240.1:0-15278 GCF_003426905.1 Ctenocephalides felis | reverse complement strand
TACCCATATACCCATACCCATGCCCAAATCGGCTTATGTACGTATCAATCAAATTCTCACACACATAACTTTAAGATTAAGTAATTATGTTCCTACAAGGGTTGATTTATGGAAATCAACCCTAATAGTGCGGAATTTGCGCACGCTTATGTCTATCACTGCCGATCTATGAGTTATAAACCTACATTCGTAGACACACAAATATATATATATATATATATATATATATATATATATATAATTGAAAGTGTTATTTACAACTTTTTATAAACAGATTTCCTTCTTCGTCCTTTTAGCCCTTCTATTTTTCCATCCAAGACAAAGGTCACAAGGCAGTCTACACAATTTTTCCAATATGAGTCCGATCTAGTTTCCTTTTCTACTCACATTTATTTCTAATAGAGTACTTTACATTACCAACCTTTGCAGTAGTTCTTCTTATGTTACCTTAGAGTCCATGTCTTTGATCTTTAAATTTCGCACTTTATTAGACTATTATGGTATATCTGAATTTTTCGTGTTTTTGAACATCCTAGTAAGATTGACAAATGTAAAAAAAAACTTAGATTTTTCATTTTATTTCGTAAACGACTCCAGAAAATATCTGCACAATAAAATAGCGTAAATATATTTTTTGTGAATAGAATGTATTAAATTAGTATTTATTTATTATTAGTATTTATTAAAATATATTTATTTTATTTTCAATACCAACTTGCATTATGTTATTGCAAGTGCATTTAGAAGAGAGTAATTTGAAAAATTAACAAAAAAAATTGACTCAAGATTTTTTTTTCAGATCAAAGTTATAACCTAACCAATTTCGTAGGTCTATAATATC
This sequence comes from Ctenocephalides felis, assembly GCF_003426905.1. Taxonomy (NCBI): domain Eukaryota; kingdom Metazoa; phylum Arthropoda; class Insecta; order Siphonaptera; family Pulicidae; genus Ctenocephalides; species Ctenocephalides felis. The sequence continues at coordinate 14,437 of NW_020537240.1, read as the reverse complement.
TTAGGATGTTCGATAACGCCATGAACTCTATCATCATACAAAGATTCGTCAAATAATCAAAAAATAAAATGTTTATTTTGAAAATAAAAATTTCGCATTCAATACAGACGATTTTATTTAAAACATATTTTTAATATTTGTAATTGTATAAATTAAATTAATTTGTTTAACACATTTTATTTCATACATTTTAAAAATGTATTTTTGTGAACGTCAGCTGTAATCAGTAGCAATTTTTCATATTTCAACCGCTTATCGTAGGCCTATAATATTTTAGTATGTTATTTCATACTAAAAAATAAAATGTTGAACTGTTTATTTCGAAAATAAAGATTTCGCATTCAATAAAAACGATTTTCTTTCAAACATACTCATAATATTTGTAATTGTATGAATTAAATTAATTTATTTAACACATTTTATTCATTTCGGGTTTTAAAAATGTATTTCATTAGGTGTGAACGTCAACTGTAATCAGTTTCAGTTGCTACCTACACCACAGAACGTGCAACTTCTATTCTTTGATGATTGTTTCATAATTCAACCGCTTATCGTAGGTCAATAATATCTTACAATTAGTATGTTATTTCAGACTACAAAATTTATGGTCATACAAGATTCATCACAATCGTTGCAAGATAATTCAACATTTAATTATGAAAAAAGCGATCCGGATGGTCTTTTCCAAAATCAACGCGCAATTCTCATTAATTAATATCTTTCAAACAGTTTTTGAATGATTAAAATAGATTCAAGATTGTGGCCTAAAACGTGGACAAAAAAAATTGACACTTATCTTAGAAACAGCTTGACTGATCGTCGCCGAAAACTAACCAACGATAGTCTTTATCGAGTTATATCAAATTATTAGAGAATGTCTGATGAAATGTCAAAAATCAGCTCACGCACACACATAATTTTTCCAAATTTTCTCTCATTCAATTAAGGGGTTACACCACTGTAGCAGTAAAAAAAAACGTATGTTTTTGCCATTTTTTTTCGGACGTAAGGAAAAGTATTAAAATCATGATATTAAAGATAGTTATTTATTGTACTTTAAAGTAACAAAATAAAATATAATTGTAAAAAAAAAAAATTAAAATGGCGGTACCACAGCCATTTTGGCGATCGCTTTATTCAAAATCGTTGAATTTCAGCGAAAAAAACGGATAATAATTTGTTAACAATTGATGAACAAATTAGCATATAGAAGATTTCCAATGATGGGCACTTAAAAATGTAATTTTAAATATACTGCAAAAAACTCGAGTGAAAAAAATTCAAATTGTCGCAGTTATTTTGCGTGCCGCAGATTTTGAAGCGGCTCGCCAAAATGGCTGTGGTATCGCCATTTTTAAATATTTTTTTACAATTATATTTTATTTTGTTACTTTTAAGTACAATAAATAACTTAATATCATGATTTTAATACTTTTCCTTTCGTCCGAAAAAAAAATGGTAAAAACATACGTTTTTTTTACTGCTACAGTGGTGGTAACCCCTTAAGGATGACTTGAAACGTCGAGCAAACATAACACTTCTTCTTCTCCTTCGGGAGGTTAAAAATTTTTAACAATTAATTACGAAAAATCTGCCCTGAAATTGAAAATTCTGAAAAATTATCCAAGTCGGACTTTCTAGCTAAAACATAAACTTCTCCTCCGGGAAGTTGAAAACGTCCTTATCAGTGTGCGTGTGCACGTGTCTACGACTGTATATTTGCCCAAAGCTCTCCTTCCGTGTGTAACTCCTAATATACCTACCTACCTCGAAATAATCATCCCCCGAAAGGGCGTCGGGGTAGGGGGTGTAGGGTGTCGTCGTCGTCTTCGTCGTCGGCAGTGACTCCGACTCGTTCCGAGGCACGTCATACGCGTGACGTGACCTGACGTGACGCAATCTCAAGCGACGCGACGCGACGCGACGCGAAGCGCAGAACAAACTCAATCAACACTTTTCCTCGTATAAGAAGACGTACGACCAAATCGGATTTTCTCGGCACGCGGATTTTAATTTTAGATATTTAAAATGTCAAGAATTTCACAATTTCTTATATTTCGCGATGGATGCACAGGGACGTCGCGATTATTAATTTTAAAGGGTAGAACTATATATATATATATATATATATATATATATATATATATTTTGTATGATTCTGAATTTGATGTTGACATATGTATTAACAAAGTCTAATAATCGGGCATAACATCAATAAAAAACATAAATTTCTTTCAAAAATTTATTTTAAATCCATACGTTTCGGCTATAATCCTAGCCTTCATTCAGTGGAAACTAAAAATAAAATTAAAAACTAAAACAATTGAATTGGAGTGAAAAGAATTTTATTTTTTTCTTTTCACTCCAATTCAATTGTTTTAGTTTTTAATTTTATTTTTAGTTTCCACTGAATGAAGGCTAGGATTATAGCCGAAACGTATGGATTTAAAATAAATTTTTGAAAGAAATTCATGTTTTTTATTGATGTTATGCCCGATTATTAGACTTTGTTAATATATATATATATATATATATATATATATATATATGATTTAGTTGTTAATTTTGATGTTGAGATATATGTTTAAATTTAGCAATAATAATGTAGACCTTACATTTTCCTTATTTATAATCATGAATTTATTATATTTTAATATTGCCTTAGCCTATAAGTGAATAGAAATGTTTGGCAAATGACAGTCTTCATTTGTTTTAATGTCAAACTAAGCCCCAAATATTTTCAAGGTCAAACAATGATAAGCGGCTTTTTGTAATTTTTTCCATTTATTTCTACAATCTAACTATATTTCTATGAATCTAAAAATTCTAGAAAATTTCCCGAACAAACTTCAGGAAGATTCATGAAAATCCGAATTATATAGTTTAGGAGGATTAATCATTCATACATAGTTACAGAAGAATTTTATGTATAAGATATATATATATATATATATATATATATATATATATATGTTGAAATATTTTAATAATTTTCATATTAAAATATGTGAGATGCAGGAGTCAGGACATACATCAGTTTAAAACTTTATTGTTTTCATACGTTTCAACATATAATCTTTTGTCATCTCCGTCGATGTAAATTGGAAGGTTTCCAGTTAACTGATAGTAATAATAATAATTATTACTATCAGTTAACTATAATAATTAATAATAATAACAACAACACTGCTATACTATTTCTTGTCAATTCAAATAAAATATTTTTCAGATTGAATTTTTAAAGTGTTAGGTAAAACATTGCAACTTGTTTCAGCTCCAATGCAAATTGCTGAAACTTTTCGTATCGTAATTTATAATTTTTTGAAAACTTCAAAAATATTAGATTTTTGTGAATTTTGAAATTTTTGTAAAAATTAGATTATTTGGAAAATATTGAAATTTTTGTAAAATTAGATTTTTTGGAAAATATTGAAATTTTTTGAATATTTCGATTTTTTTTTTCAAAAATATTGAAATTTTTTGAAAATATGAATTTTTTTCAAAGCAATCGCGCTGCGTAGCTATTTCAGAGACAAATTTTTGAAGCGCGAAAGCGCCGCGTTCTAGTCAATAAAACTTGATATGGTTCTGTAAACAAAATTAGTACTTATTATTAAAATCACTATGAATTATCTGATAATTTGATGCGCATATGTCTAATAATTATTTTTGATTGCCAGTTGTCATTTTTTTTAATTTTTCACATTGAACCTCCGAAACCCCTAAACCTGCTTTTCCAAAAAAATAATCAGCTCTTTATTTTGTCAATACAAATATTTTTTTATAAACCAAATCGGACACTCCGTTCACTTAAAAACTGACTTGCCACTTTGTGCACTGGTTTGCAACGTATCTTCAAAACGGCTGGACATGCCTTTGCCAAATACTAATCAGCACATTTTTATCAATCGAATATTTTTTGAATCTTTAAATCAATTGATATATGCTTTTGAAATCGTGGACAAAAAATTGTATCTAAACCTACTTATACACATAAACAAATACATACAACCATTTTATCTAAGGTTTTCCAGAATGTTCAGAGACCCTTGAAACGTATATATATAAAAAAAAATTTTTTTGATTTTTTGCAATTACTGTAACTTACTTAACCTACGGAAAGTTAATAAATGTTGATATATATATATATATATATATATATATATATATATATATATGCCATACCAAGAAAAATACAACAAAAATGTTAAAACATTTTTAATTGTTATTGAAACATCAGACCATAACGACAAAAATAAAATCATAAAGCCAAATATGTTCAATATTAATTAAAACTATTTTAACCTTCGTCTAGAGTTTTCCCAATAGGATATCTACGTATCTTTTAATACAGTTGAAAAATATGTTACAATTTTTTTCCATTTCTCTATGAAAATAATAATAATAATGAATAAACTACTATTTGAAAATCTATTGGATCCTAATAAAAATGGGAACAACAATATATACAACCGAAAATATGATAAAAGTATTTCAAACGTGTATTTTTAAAGAATTCTAACAATTGTTAAAAACCTCAAATGTGTGTGTGGTTGTATTATATTTAAAACTTGATTGCGTTTTATAAAATAAATTATATACTTTAATTAAATATGAAAATAATAAAATATGAATCGATAATTAACTCCCACTAAAAACTGTATATGTAATACAGTTTATAAAATCAAATTAAAACCACCCAAAACAGATATAGTGGCATAATAATAACGTTTATATCGAACGCAAATGACCATTTTAAAATTAATTGAATTTCATTGCACTCAATACGAAATTATTTGACTGGTTATTGCAATGTTTTTGCATATTACTCTTTTTTATCTCAAATCGCCTGTGGCCCAATAATATCCAGGTTAATTGATATTGCTATAGAACCGAATACACAAATGGAATACATTATTTAAATAATTATAACTTAATTTAATGAAAATAAATGTACAAGTAAAATAAAAAAAACTGCATACATACATCAGTTACAATCCTAAGCTGACCTATCGATTTTCTTACGATTTAATCAAATTATCCCAAAAATTACATTGTAAAATAAGAGAAGCCTGAAAAAATTAAACCTAATGATTTATTAAGTAATCAGGTCACTTCCCACCAGTTTATGTCGGTTATTTTATAATCAAATTAACCGGTTTAATTAATCCAATTTTGAATTGGGTTTGAGCCAGAACTAATTCAAAATAACTCAGTGGTAGCGAAATGGATAATTTCTAGGACGTATGGACACCTGTGACCAGACCAGAGCATTCGTCATTCTACAACCTATTAAATTAACAAATGTTTTCTGTAATATAAATACACACACACATCATACATACATACATACATACATGCATACATATACTGATGTTTGATTTAATTAACAGCCAATGCGTCGAAATAAAATGCAATATTTATTTAAAATTGTTACAATCCTAAAACCATATGTGCTTCATTATTCAACTAAATATATACAATAATAAGTATGGGAGTTTGGAGCTTGCTTAAACAGTTTTTTTTTAATTAATACATCTTGAAATCCACTGATTATATTTTTCCAATGTCCAATCCAGACAAAGCAATATTTTCATATCCTTCAGGATCCTATTGATCCTGTTACAACAAGCCCCTAGCTACTTTACAAAAATAAATAAATAAATATTTCTCCACTCATTGCATTTTAATAAGATCGTTTCACTCAATTGATTGCACATAAATATATTATGAAAACGTTCCATCGTTATTTGTATTAACCCTACACAAGGGTTTAAATCAACATCTAAATAATAGCTTTTCAATTTTAAACCAGCCTCAAGAAATGTTCAAGACATTTGATGAAGGCAAAGTTGATCCATACCGACTTTCTTTCTAAAATCACTAATTGCATTGGTTTTCACGATATTTTAATGAAATTTTTCTTAAAGGTTCTAAACGTATTCTACTTCATCAATTTGGCTCAGAGATATCAATTAAAATATACGAATGTAGAAATCAACGAGAAAAGTTGACGTTCAGAGTTGAGACTATATTAGTAATAACAATTATTTTAAATTAATTATTTGCTAGTGTATGATACAAAAAAATGTATTTTTTGGCAATGCGGTTGCTTGCATTTACTTTATAATTATCATCATTGAGTAGTATTCATCATGTCTTCATTTTTTCGATTTTTATAGTTACTATACGAAGAAAGGTCGAAAAAAGCCTCTATAGCATATTTTTAATTATGTATAATATCAAAAATTGAAAAATCGTGCAAACACTTGGTTGGGTCGGTTTCGTACGCCAAAACGTTCTTACTAAACTTTTGTAATTTTTTGTACATTTTATTTACTCTTAATTGTATCATTTATTTATGACAATCCATCGGGCATTAAGTAAATATGTTGGATATTTGTACAAGAATAAGAAATTGACTGCAAATGAATGATTCTATGCTAGATCGAATGCACAGTTTATTCCTCCCTTAAATAATATAAAATGGATAAAGATGCAGAATATTATAATAATTCGTGAATAATTATATATATATATATATATATATATTCATTTATTATATATATATATATATATATATTCATTTATATATATATATATATATATATATATATATAAGTCGGGTTTTCCTTCCTGACGATATAACTCTAGAACACACGAACCGATTTCGACAATTTTGCATTCGTTGGAAAGGTCTCGGGCTCCGCTGTGTGTCCCGGGTGATAGCTGAGAAAATTAGTGGTGCATGGTATCGTGCCTCAATGCAAATTGCTGGAACTTCATACACCGTAATCAAAAATTCGAGTAATGGCATTAGTGAGAATTATCAGAATTATGCTTGCAATTAAGTCAACGAGTAATTCTTGCTGCAAAGAATAATGATGTACACGCTGAATTTTACTATTCAATCAAAAATTGCTGACGATTTGGTGACACAACAATGATTCCGACTGGTCTTCCGTTTGACTTCAAACGATTGCAATTTCCAGTTCGCCTTGCGTTCGCAAGGCCAATCGCTTAGTTTTTTCGAGATAAATTTCAAATAGATTATTTAGAAAATCATTGTTTTTCACATGAACAGTTATACATTACCTGTTCACGAGTTGGGAAACCATCCGCTTTGTTTGCGTTAACGTCAGACCAAAAAACAAAAATGTGGTTTACCAAAAAGCACTTTAATGAAACGGATAATTTGCGGATTCACTTTCATTTACTTAGAGAAGTTCAACTAAAAATACTTAATTTTTGTAATCGAAATAAATTCATTACTGTTGTATAATAAAATCAAATTTTTCCTTTTCAAATATAAAACAAACAAAAAATTTCTTCATCTTTCTCACGAAACCATCTGGTGGCGAAACGGAGTTCGTGGGGTTTGCTAGTATATATATATATATATATATATATATATATACTTTCGTCAAAATAAAATCATTATACTCTTGTACGGAAATTTTCATTTTTCCTATATATCTCCCAAAAAGCGTTCTCCTGGATATGTTTATACCCAACAATTGCGAAATTTGCTCAATCGAGCTGCTTAATAATGCAAAAATTTGCTCGAAAGCGCCGTTCGCTAAAGAGCCCGGAACAAAGAACAATAACAGATAAGGAGGCAGAATATCAAATATATTTTTCAACGCAAAAGCGTCCTATTCCGGGCGGGAATATTCAAGTACGACTTTTATCGTGAATTGAAGGTGTTCTAAGCACTCCGATTATTTATTCACAAGTCGTGGAAATAAAAAGAATTTTACTAGCAGTGTAGTCGACTTTGTGTGATTCAGTATACAATAAAACATTGGGAACAGTTTTCCTGCACGCTGAGAATGTCCAAGGCGGCCTTCAAAGTTCAAGGGAGTATTTATATACGTGAGCAAATTCGTATGTATTCCAGACGATATATATACAGACTCTTTTATATAGTGTATATATATATATATATATATATACAGAGTGTCCCAGAACTTAACGTCAAGCCAAAACAGGACGATAGTATTGACGTTGACTCTTCTGAAAAAAAAAATCTTACTCTTACTCTTATTATCTCACGTTGTTTGAAAATTGTGAGCTTTTAAGTACAACCTAGAGCTTTGGTGAAATTATGACCATTTTTTGGTTATTGTGGTTAACTTTCACTAATTTTGTTCATTTAAACTTTCGAACCCTAATCGAGAATAGCATTTCTAGGACCAAAAAAAGAATAAAACTAGTGGTGTATAGCATCGTGCCTTAAGGCAAATTGCTGGAACTTCCCGTACCGTAACGAAATGTTCGAGGAATATTAAATGTTTTCAAATAGATTATCATCAATACAGTAACATTGTCTAATACTTGTAAGAATTATATAAACCGAATTACAAAGCTAAAATTATAAATTTAAAGTATATAAGTGAGCGTTGGGACTTTAACCAGAATCAAAATTAAAATCTGAATTATTTTCGATATACAAAAAAAAATCTTTTTGCAAAAAAAATTAATTTTTTTTCCCGGAAGCAATTGTTATTAATACAAGCAGAAAGTTTTTTGAATCATTTAAATCAGATGCTTAGTTCTCTCAAAAACTGCCATTTTTTGCATATTTAGCTCTGTATCTTCGAAATGGCTGGACCTGCCTTAGCTAAAACTTAATCATCACTTTTTCTTGTCATTACAAATTGAATGCTTTTTAGATCATTCAAATCAAATACTCCGTTTTCTCAAAAACTCGATTTCTATTTTCTGTTCCGTATCTCCGAAACGGCTGGACTTGCCTTTGCCAAAAACTAATCAGCACATCTCCTTATTAGTGGAAATCGAATGATTCAAATCGCTTAATCCGTGTTCGCGAAATCGTCGACGAAAATTTGTATCCGCATACACACACACATTTTTTTATGGTATGCGAAAATGTTCAGAAACCTTTGAAACGTAAAGATATATACAAATTTTCATTTTCATTTTCAATTTTTTTGCGATTAATATAACTATATAATTATATATAACCCTACGGGAAGTTAATGACTATTTTTCGGTTATTGTGGTTAACTTTTACTAATTTTGTTCCTTTAAACTTTGGAACCGTAACCGGGAATAACATTTTTAGAACCACAAAAAAATACAGAATTTCCTCGATTTTTCAAGAATTCAGACTTTTACAATTCTGAAGTTTAAATAATAAAAGATAATGAAAATTAATAACAGTAACCCAAAATTGGTAACAATTTGACTAAATCTCCAGAAGAAAAAACTTATAAGCTCATAATTTTCAAACACCATGCGATAACTTTTTCCATGATGGTGGAACAATAATTACCCCATTTCGACTTAACGATGACTTCTGGGACACCCTGTATATGTAATATGTATCACAAATATAATTGCACATAACAATTGTATGTATAGGTATATATTTTATTATAATTATATGTGTGTATGAGTGTGTTTTGGAGTCGCTTTATGTGTATAATTAAAAGGCGAGTTGCTTAAAATTTCGTTTATGTTTATCTGCATATAGCACGCTACGTTTCTGTATATATATATACTTATATATTTCTATTTCTATTTATATGTTGTGGCACGATGATTGTTTCGTAGTTTGTTAGTCCCGTAGCCCCGTAGTTCGTAGCTCCGTAGCTCCGTAGACCGTGGCACGTAGCCCGTAGCCCGCAGAACAAGCAAATCGCCGCTGGCTTGCAGTCGAGAGGACGGACGTGGCCGAAAGAGCGCCCAAAGAGCGCCGCAGGCCAGCGGTGAGGAAGGAATGCACGTCACTACACTGGCTTGGTTGCCGTAGTGACTGACGTTCTCTTTCTTATTTGCAGGAATGGGGCTACAGGTGCGGCTTGAAACGCCAAGCCAATAGAAACGTGGAGGATTGCACGTCTTAGTCCTATGCATATATACAATACAAAAACCGAAAAACCGAAAACCCGAACAAAAACACACACGAAAATATAAATCAGAAAATTCAACGACAAAATACCGTTCGAGTCAACAACGAACGATCTGATATGCGAAACTAACAAAAAGCGATACCAATGTGAAAATGGCACGTCCTCGTTGCGTACACACATGAGAAAGGGTTTGCTCTCTGACAATGAGTGGCGTTGTGCCAGGCGATGGGAATTTAAGACAAAGTTTTGCGGGCGACCGACCCGCTCTCTGCCCGAAATCATGCAAGGTGAGTAACAAAAGTGCTACATCTCCGCAATTATTCACTACGGTCACTTGGAAAATACATATATAAGGTGATAATAGGGATGAATTTTTTTATACAACATCACTGTAATCTTTACACATCATTGAAATTTATTTACAATATGCCAACTGATATCTTGAAGCATTGAATCGTGGGCCGATTTTATAAATTTTATATAGAGTAGGGCGGAGCACAAAGGTCCGATATGACTTTGAGCAATTATATTGTGAAAACCAAACCAATTATATCACAACAAAAACACTACATATCAAACAAATAATTATCAGACTATGTTCAGTAAAACTTCCAGCTACATCATTGTAAAAATGTTTTGCTGTTTTTTCAAAAAGCTGTCACATGGTTCTTTTTACCCCATAGATTGAATATTTGATTTTAATTTTCAAGGTATTTTACAAAATAATAGATAAATTATTTGTTGAATTCAAAATATAAATTTATGAGTACATTTTTCATAGTACATAACATGGTAAATAACCTTGATATCGTATTTCATCAACAGAGTTGAAATAACTATTTATTAAATTTATCTTTGTAAAATTAGTTTTTTTAACTGAATTTATTTTTTTAATTATTATTTTTTATTTTTATACTTTTGCCAGGGTAAAAAATCAGGTGGTACTTTTTACCCACTCAGATGTGAGCTTTTATAGAGGTTATATAAAAAAAACTGTTGAATCTCACTTATATTTAACAATACATCTCATAAAACAATTAAATAACGTATACTTAAAAATTATATTAAGGTCATGTAAACTAAACAACAGTGCTCACAAATAAAATACTTTAGTTATGGATTTTCAAACATTGCTATTTTTTCTCACGATAGCAACTTCGTAAGCTGGTGAAAGCTGGTCATAGATCATTTTACCCGTACTTTCAAATATTGCTGTTAAAAAAAATTAAAATTACTTGTTGTTGAGATATCGTTCGTGGACCTTTTTGCCTGCGGACCTTTAAGCCCTGCTTTACCCTATATATAATTATTCAGACGATTAGTAGAACTCAATTATAATAAATGTATATAGTCAACCCTCCGATAACACGGTGAGTGTAAATGTAATTTATAAACCGCGCTAGAAGAAACTTGCATTTAACGTCCAATATAGCCTAATCAGAATTAGAACAATTACCGCGTTAAATAGAAAGAAATAAATACAAAAGATATATAAAACGTACAATCTAGCCTAATTTGCAACGCGTTCTATGAAAATTGGCTATCGCGTTGTATGGGAACCGCGGTATAATAAACTCAGAATTAGTTGAAATCACAGTATTCGTACCGCGTTAAATAGACAAAAATAAATACATTAGATATAGTAAATTATAAATTGTACAAAAAAAATTAAGCAGAATTTCTTTCAGCGTTCTGTGAAAAAGCTCTGACACTACTAAAACTGATGTTGTACACGGCTATGATCTAAACAGACAGATTTATATTAACATATTGTGAAAAAATAAATATTCGATAATAAATCTATATCAAAACTTTTTACAGCAATTTCTAGTTACTATATTCATTTATAGGCGGAATGAAGTTATGGGTTGTTGAACAAAAACTGCGCTATAGGAGTATCGCGTTATCGGAGAGTTGTTGTAATTTCAGCTGCACGTTGTCTGGAAACCCTGTTTACAGTATACCGCGTTATTGGAAAGTTGACTGTACAATATCAACATCTTGAAGTATAAAATCGCAGACCTAGATGAGTTAATTAATATCAAATTTCTAATTTTTTAAATTGTGAAAATTTGTACAATTTGTATTTTAGTAGTACATATTCATAAAACAGCATCATAAGTGTTTTTGTAAGATATTCAAAAATTTTATTATTATTCATCCCTATTGCACAGTCGTCAAATCTCAACGCCGTGCACTTTCGTTACTCATCTTGCATATTGTCTGCAAAAATTTAGAAAAAAGCAGACAAAATAATACTATTACAGGAGATTTATCTTATGAAGATTGCACATACGTATTTAATGTTATATAGTACTCTGTCGCCTACTTAGTTGTATATATATTGAATTAAGTCGCGATAATATCTTGTCCGATTATTTTTTGATTCTATTCAAATCTCAAAAATGTTAAAAAGACAAGATATATACAGATCTTATGTGATTAGATGATTATAAGATGTGTTATGAATGGTAAAAAATTGTGAAGAACATTTCATTTGTACATAGGCACTAATTCCACATGCACCAATTTAAATGATTGAATGATATTAGGGATGATAACTGTAATATATGTGATATTTCATTAAATATAAATGTACATAGTATTTTCCAAGTTAAATTTCAAATAATTAAAATTATACATATCTATTTAGATTATTCACATAAAGCGAGCGCTATTTGAATATATAATAGATTAATGTATACCGCTCAAGAAATAAAAAGTTACTTCAACATAATTAAATGGAAGCTGGAATTTTGCATTAATTATTTACTTAAAAAAATTACTAGCGACTTAAAGTACCACAGGATAAATTCATAGTTTCATCTGTTTTATATAGTACATTGCGATTTAAAACGAGTACGCCAAAATAACTTTTTTTTAAAACTATTGAATTTTTATAAAATTTCATTTTTGTATTTGAAAGTACATAATGGCCAATAATTTCATTCAAATGGCCGCCAAACTTTAAAATGGCTGCCTGAAAAATTTTAAATGGCTGCCAAAAAAAGTAAGATGGCGGACCCTACAGCACCTTTGTATAAAATATGAATTACATTTCATACCACTTTTTTTTTTCTAAATTAGTATCGAATTTTATAACAAATATTCTGAGAAATACTATACTCAAATTATAAGGTTCAACATAATCAGAAAACTTTAAAACTTTTTGATTGAATAATTTATTTCTGTACCAACCGCGTTGCAAAATTAGACTGATATATTTTTAAAATTTTATTTTGTTACAAGATTTATTTATAGGTGAATAATTTCTTTTTAAACTTAGACTGGAGTTTTAAAGAATACTTGCATTTTATTTTTAATTCGATCAAATAGGTAACTTATTTCTGTACAAACCGCGCTGTAAAATTAGATTGTATTTTTTTTAAAATTAATTGTATTTTCATTTTATTACACGATTTATTTATGGATAACTTATTTTTGACCCGTAGAATTAAACTCGATATTTTTAAAGAATGATTGCATTTTATTTTTATTACAAACAAATATTTGTAGGTAACTTATTTCTGTGCAAAGCGCGCTGTAAAATTAGATTGAATTTTTTAAAAATGAATTGTATTTTCATTTTTATTACACGATTTATTTATGTATGGAACTTATCTTTGACCTGTAGAATTAAACTGGATATTTTTAAAAAATAATTGCATTTTATTTTTAATTTCAAACAAATATTATTATTTGTAGGTAACTTATTTCTATACGAACCGCGCTGTAAAATAAGATTGAAATTTTAATAGTAGGTAAGACGATATTTTTCATCACAAATAAATATTTTTTGCAAAAATCCGACTTTCCATAATTATTCAAATTTTTTAACTAATTACATCTTTTATCCAAATTCCTTAGGCTGTACCTAACAATAAAAATATATCGACGCAGATATGTGAATATATACTTTTATATAGTGATGTAAATATGCACATAGCTTTGATCAATTTCGATTCTCATATTAATTTTGATCAAAAATATGTAAATTTGTAAACAAATCAGTCGCAAGCTAAAATTTATTAACAATAACGATTCTGAATTCAAACCTAACAATTATGAATGTGATTACTATTTATATATAAATGTATTTCAGGATAGTATAGTATTTTAATTAAGTGATATTTGTATATCAAACCACACATTTATATTCAAAACTATTTACACAAACATGTTCAAAGGCACTGCTATAAGGCAAAACATAGAGAACTCATTATTAAATATTCAAACTATACTAATATAATCGAGATTTGAAGTAATATATTTTTACAAGTAATTTTAAGAGTTTGACAATAAATAAAAAATCACTTATTTTACCTAACAACGGTTATAAACGCTACCTTTATTTCTTTAAATATTTAAATAAATATGCTTCCTATCATACTTCCAGCACTACGTTTTCGTATTCAAATTTTGTCTTCATTTAACATATCTGTGTGTAGATTATTAATTCATACTTCAAACTTTAATAAAAAAACATTAAGGTTTGCATAACAGGGAGAGGTGTAATGTACATCTCTATTCAAAAATTGTTGTATAGTTTTCAATGATTA
>NW_020537239.1:0-16727 GCF_003426905.1 Ctenocephalides felis | reverse complement strand
AAATGTTAAAAAAGTCTGTGATAATAATAGCAATGTTTATCAGAACTGGGTAAAAAGGTTTTGAAAATAGAGGACAGATTAGATTTTAGTATCAACGATTAGCTTCGTGAAGCTGACGATCGAAAAACGACGCGAAAATTGTATCATTGGATACAATATCCCAGAATCAAATAAGAGTTGGAATTGAAAGGCAACAGGAGGACAACCGTTAGCTTCACACACTCCTACCTGTTAACTGTAATATCAAGACTGGTGACATGAAAATCACTAGAATTGGTTAGGCCATCTCAGGGGAAGGTTCGCCCAGTTAAGATAACACTATCCTCAAAAGATGATGTAAATATAGTTTGAGATCCAAGTTGAATAATGACAGCGTTATCTTAAACTAACACATGACCTAAGTTATGCATCAAAGGGAAAAAATAAGAACCTGCGAAAAGAACTGCAAAGCAGAGAAGAGAATGGAGAGAAGAATCGGTAATTAGATATAAATTTGGTGAGCCTTTTATTGATTAAGAAAGATTATTTTCAGAGTGCTCATCGAGGTTCAGAAACAAATTAGAAACATCTCTATATTGTACCAGAATGCAAGAGGATTACGGACAAAGCTTAAGGAGTTTTATTCAACAACAGCGTCTAGTGGGGTGGATATCATTTGTATTTCCGAATCATGTATTAAATAATAGTATTGCTGATGGCGAAGTGATAGATAATACATCTAGATTGTTTAGAAGAGATCGAGATAATGTACCTAATCAGAAGCAACGAGGAGGAGGTGTTTTCATCGGAGTGAAAAAACACATCCAGGCAAATCTGAAAAGTGTTACCCACCAAGATATCGAACAAGTATTTGTAAAAATTAAGTTAGGGTCAGATCTATTAATTATTGGAAATGTTTATATATCCTCCGTTGAGCGATATATGTATTTATGAGAAACACGTTAATGAACTTATTAACATAGTCAAGAAATATCCAGGTTGTAAAATTCTATTCATGGGTGACTCCAATCTTCCTGATACTAGATAGAGCCACAATGGCACGGAAGAATTTTTTGGTGACTCAGTTTTACATTGTTCACTAATTGGGCTGTCATAAATGACTTCTTCACTAATTGTGATCTGTTAGTTAAGAAGTCGTTTAACCTGGTACCGGAGGACAAGTATCATCCTGCAATTGGAACAGAAATTAAATATTTTGATACAATTAAACCTAGAGTAGTGAAATACTTCAACTTCAAGAAGGGTGACTATGGCGCTCTCAATAACCTTCTCTTGCAAGCGAACTGGATATCTATGTATCAGATGAATAACATTGATGATATTATTACTCATTTTTATAGAATTATCTGGAATGGAATATTTACTACAGTACCTCAGTAAGCAAGAAGTGCAGTAGATATCTGTGCTGGTTTAGCAAAGATTTAATTAGCAAAATGAAGGCAAAGAGAGACGCTCACAGTACTTATAAGCAAAAGGGTTATGGAACTGATTATACAGCTTTCAGCAACTTAAGAAATGAGTGTAGAAGATGAGTATTCAGTGCTACAATGACTTCACTTTCGGGCAGAAGAAAAAATAAAAGACAATCCTCAGTACTTCTGGAAATACATTAAGATGAAAAAAAGATCTGATAGGGGTATTCCTACTTCTATGGAATGGATTGAAAAAAAGGCAGATGGAGTAGAAAAATATGTAACATGTTTGCGGCATTTTTCAAGAGCACATATGAGGGGAATCAAAATTACTACCAAATGAATTTGACGCACTATTAAATGGTCTGTCCAATGGCAACACTAACCTGAGTAAAATCGAAATCAGTTTTGATGAATTGCTCCAAGGATTGCTATCATTGGACAGTTCTATGGGATTTGGGCCAGATGGAATACCGAACTTGTTACTAAGAGAATGTTCAGTGGGCTTGTGCGAACCTTTAAGTTTTATCTTCAATAAGTCCTTGAAATGGGGTGTGTTTCCAGTTGTCTGGAAAGACGCATATGCTGTCCCTGTGTTCAAATCAGGTGTGAAATCTAATGTATGTAACTACAGACAAATTTGCATTCAATCAGCTCTACCCAAATTATTTGAAAAAAAAATTTATAGTAGAATAGAATTTTGGTTTAGAAGCACCTAATTAATCAACAACATTGTTTTATAAAAGGCAGGTCTACAACTACTAATCTCATGACATATGTGGAATGGAAACACACGCTATATACACAGACTTTAGTAAAGCCTTCGATTTGGTTAATCATGATGTGCTCTTGATGAAGCTTAATAAATATGGGATTCTGGCCGGTTATATAATTGGTTTGAATCCTATTTGAGAGGCAGAAACTACAGGTGAAATCAATTGATTCCATATCAGATGAATTTACGGTCTCTTCAGGAGTGCCGCAAGGATCTCATCTTGGACCGTTGTTATTTTGTATATTTGTGAACGACATTGGCAATGGTTTCTCGTCTGAGTATTCTTATTTGCGGATGACTCTAAAATATACGGAACGAAATACGCATAAGGAACGAAAAGTGATTTGTGTGCGCTCCAGGAAGACCTAAATCGATTATTTAGATGGTGTGAAATAAATAAATTTAAACTGAATGTAGTAAATGCGCAGTTATTAAATTTTGTCGCGGCAGTGAAAGCTACTCTAATCATCGTTATTCATAGCAGAAGAAGTACTTCCGCAGGCGGATGGTATTCGTGACTTGGGAGTATATATAGATAGAAAACTAGCATTCGATGGTCGCTTGAACAATATTGTGTCGAGGGCAAATAGTTACTCGGTGGTCTGCTCAGAAACAGTGGAGATTTTCAAAATGATGCTACCCTGAGTGTACTATTTGATACCTTAGTTAGACCAATTTTAGAGTATGGGTGTATAATTTGGGACCCGATTTACCAATATCAAATTGACAGAATTGAATCTGTCCAGAAAAAATTTGTCAACCATGTTAGATTCCGCCGATACATGAATAATATCTTCCGACTTATCCTTCAGATAAGTCGGTCCCAAATGTACAACCATCTAAACATTACGCCACTCAATGCTAGAAGAAATACCTCACCTTCTGCTATGGAGTAAATATTGTGAAAGGTGCTTTAGATGTGCCTGAACTTCTTGAACGATTCAAAGAATTTCGAAAATAATAAATGAATTTGCTCCTGTGATTGATATATTTGGTCTGTCGGTTGTCAAATATAAAAAATCAAGCCAGGGAAAAATATCCTTCAAGACTGTCTTAAGTGGTAATTTATAGTTTATTAACTGTTTAATTTGTATTAGTTTTTATTAAATGTTAATTTTATTAGTTTTTATTTAATGTTTTATATTTGTAGTTTATATATATATATATATATATATATACTATATATATATATTAAGTGTTATGTATACTCGTATTACAAATCTATATATGAATTCTTAATACTCAAATTTTCTCATATTATCTTTAGTTTAAATTTGTACACTTTAGAATGTAATTATATTGTATTATTGCCTTGGGCGTTAAAAAGAAATAAATAAATAAATATATATATATATATATATATTATAACATATATATATTGATGTTTCTTTTCCGAACAGTAAATCCAATATAAAAAACAATTTGTTTTTTGAAGATGTTTAATAACGACGTTCGGAACTAGGTACGTTCCATCATCAGGTTTATTCTGTCAAATACAATGTTTTTTAAAACTATTGATTAACATTAATTAATGATGGTCAATTACAAATTAATTAGAAAAAAAAAATTATAAAGGAATGGATTATGTACCGGTGTAAAGAGTAATAAGAATTAATTAAAAAAGGTTTTATATAAAATTGAGAAGCAAAAATTATTTACCTGTAATAATTTATATATCCATATCACTAATATTTTTGTTAAAAACACTCGATTTTTTTGGAAGATATTTGTAGATGTTACGACTACACAAGACTATAAACACGCTGATATGGAGTTCTGTCGGCCAGATGTGAGGAATGATGTACGGAATTTTAGGAAAAATGATTTTTTATGGCTCTTGTATTGGTATGTTACCAATACAAGAGCCATAAAAAATCATTTTTGCCTAAAATTCCGTATTGGTATGTTACCAATACAAGAGCCATAAAAAATCATTCATGCCTAAAATTCCGTATTGGTATGTTACCAATACAAGAGCCATAAAAAATCATTTTTGCCTAAAATTCCGTACATCAGCCCTCACATCTGGCCGACAGAACTCTATATCAGTGTGTTTAAGTCTTGTGTAGTCGTAACATCTACAAATATCTTCCAAAAAATCGAGTGTTCTTAACAAAAAATATTAGTGATATGGATATATAAATTATTACAGGTAAATAATCTTTGCTTCTCAATTTTATATAAAACCTTTTTTAATTAATCTTATTACTCTTTACACCGGTACATAATCCATTCCTTTATAATTTTTTTTTTCTAATTAATCTGTAATTGACCATCATTAATTAATGTAAATCAATAGTTTTAAAAAACATTGTATTTGACAGAATAAACCTGATGATGGAACGTACCTAGTTCCGAAACGTCGTTATTAAACATCTTCAAAAAACAAATTGTTTTTTATTATTGGATTTACTATTCGAAAAAGAAACAATCAATATATTGAAAAAATCCAGGACTTATCTATTGAATATATATTGTAGTGGTATTCACCCCTTTACAATAATTATAAATAATATTATAAATTTGATATAACAGTCAATATGAAAGACGCATTTAACGTTTTTTTCTAGAAGGATGGTTACGTCATCATCAGAGATTATAAAAAGCCTGAGGACGACGGAACTAGTGTTCATTCTCGACTAGACGCCAAACAGTTCACATCACTCTTATTTTAAAATATCAATTGTGTATTAAGTGTAACCAAGTAATGAAGTAAATAAAAATTAATAAATGTCTTCAGATGTTTAATTAAATATTTCCACAGTGATAAAGTTATGATTAGCAGCAGAAGAACCTAATTTTAATTGTTGACATCGTTGGTGTGACGCAACATAATTGTGGCAACGGATCCACAACATATTTGTTGACAGCCAGGGGTGACACAAAAATAATATATAATATATATATATATATACATATATATATATATATATATACACACATTTATATATCTGTTTAAAATATTTCTGTATGCTTCACATTTATCTGAATTTGATGTGACATATGTATTAACAAGGTTGGGTAATATTATAATAATACATATTCTGTCTCTTCATCATAAGCTTAAGATTTGTTTAAAAAAATTTCTGTATGTTTCACATGTTTTAGTACTGTGTAAAGCTTTGCAAGTGATAGTTGGTGTTTTTTTGTAATTTCAAAAATTAAATGTAATTTAAATAAAATATTAAAAAATGTGTAGTATATAAGTAACTGTTTTGAAATTACACTGAAGATGAGGCATACCATTGTCTCGAAACGTCTGTAATTACCAAGTGTGTGTTAAAAATCTGAGTGTTGTATGTATGTGTGAGTTTGTATGTATGTGTGAGTGTTCTTGGAAATATCCCTTTGCTGTTTCTGGTTCAAACTATTCTAATTATTTCAACTTACTTGTCAAGTTCATATCGCTCCTGCTGAAGATTGAGTAACAATCCTCTTTGCTTCTTCTTCAGTGATGGAATCTCATTCACGTTACCACTCATTTTTAACTCTCTATGGATCAATAAAAAATGTTATAAGAAACATAATGTATACAATTTTTTCTTAGTTTAGTTTACAAAACAATTCATAGTTCCCATAAACATAAATCGTCATAACATCAGTTCGGACAGCATTAAAGTAATAAATATTTTTTACAAAACAGTGTTTTAATTTATATATAAAGAGAGAAAATTTATAAGTAAATAAAATACCAAGAAAGTGGTGAACAAAATTATATCAATTAACGAAGAAATTACATTACAATTATATTTAGAAAGATGATACACAATAATGGTATCGTTATGTTAAAAATGAATTAAAATGAAACAAGTACAAGTAACGCCCGTATAACACGGGTTTGCTTTAATAGATTCTATAATTGACACCAGAGATGGTTTTATAAAAGGGTACTTCCACACAAGCCCTAATGAAATAAGAAATACAGTAAAACGCACAAAAAGCAATCTTTATCTATTCTAAAATTAGTGAAATCGCAGTACAATAGCTCAATAAATGTGATGAAACTTGTACGAAGACAACTCATTTGACATTTTTTCATCGAGCGCCTCTGTTCTATCGAAAAAAGGATTAGGCTTTTCTGATTAGTTGGTCATATTTTTCAGAAGATTCTTCAATAAAATGAGCACAAAATTTAATAAAGGTGCATTATGCAGCGCTTTGCAACAATAAGGTATAAGTATAAAATATATAATATAAAAATGAAGGTAGTACAAAAAAAATGCTCGAAGGATGACAATATCTTGCCAAGAAGAAAACGATCGCGTTGGATAGCACATCCTTATTACTTATGACAAAAAAATATTATGTAATTCATTGAATGTGTATTACGTCAGAAAATTAAATAAATATAATAATGTTTATTATAAAATTATTATTTGAAGCTTTAGAAAATAATATGAATTATTGGAATATAACTCCTATTTTTGTACTAGTCCTACGAATTCATATAACCCGCTACTATTTGGGAGTTTAACTACCATGTAATAAGGGAATTACCTGTATTGTTTGGTTATATGCAAATGTATGATACTTATATAATTTATATATATATATATATATATATATATATATATGATTTAGTAGTTAATTTTGATGTTGAAATATATGAGTGAGTTCTTGAGGGCGATACATCAAACAAAGAAAACCAAAGATTTATAAAATAATTTTTATTTCCAACGTTTCGACATTCAATTTAATGTCATCATCAGTGGATATTACGTTGGTTAGTTACATATAGAGAAGTGTACACAGCACTAGAGATTTGGCACTAACATTTATACAACTAACTTGTCAGCACTATGCATTTTTTTATATAATTTTTTTGTATGATGTAAACAGAAAAATGATAGTTTTATTGAACAAAAATGTAAGTAAAATTATGTAATTTCTGCCACGACTTCTGTACTTTGCTAGTACCGAGGCATGTATCATATGCCTCGGTACTAGCAAAGTACAGAAGTCGTGGCAGAAATTACATAATTTTACTTACATTTTTGTTCAATAAAACTATCATTTTTCTGTTTACATCATACAAAAAAATTATATAAAAAAATGCATAGTGCTGACAAGTTAGTTGTATAAATGTTAGTGCCAAATCTCTAGTGCTGTGTACACTTCTCTATATGTAACTAACCAACGTAATATCCACTGATGATGACATTAAATTGAATGTCGAAACGTTTGGAAATAAAAATTATTTTATAAATCTTTGGCTTTTCTTTGTTTGATGTATCGCCCTCAAGAACTCACTCATATATATATATATATATATATATATATATATATATATATATATATATATATATATATATTAGTAGTACACTAGCTGTTACAATAAATGTTTTGTCCAATACCTTTTTCTATTCTCCAATAACGTTATTTCATCCTTCGTTCTATCGATCAACGACTGCTCCTTTTTCTTCAACATAGATTTTAGACGCATCACTTTCAAATATTCTTCGTGCAACATTTTGTCTAACTAAATATATTATAATACCTCAATAAATAATGAATTTTATATCAATAGAAATATAATAACATACCAAGATAAGTAAGATTTTAGAATTATGTTAAACTCTAAAAAAAATTTGATAGTCAAAGGGTATGGGCGTGTTTCCATACAGAATTGGCCCCACCCTGGTATTTAAATAATTTTGATGCCATTTTATGGGTATTTTCGAGAAAATCCGATATACCAAATTTCAAATCCGTAGCTCATCATTTGGCCGAGATATCATTGAAAATGTGTGAAAGTGGCCCCTTTTTTCAAAGTCGTTTTTTGTCGCAACTATGAAAGATATCGACAAACAAATAACGGGACTCTATTCACATCAGTGTGTACTATATTATTAATAACAAATATTGTTTATTAATTATTTTTTTAGTGCATGAAAAAGTGAAAATAATTTTTTGTTTGAATTTTCCGGTAGTGCGGTTGTTTGGACTAATTTTTAATTATCATCAATAGAAAGGCTATTGAATTTTCTTTTAGTGTGCATAATTTTGTTTTATTTCATGTAGTAGAACACATTCAAAAATAGGAAAAGTCTGAGCAAGTACACGCTCGCGCTCATATAGAACCCGTGTAAGTCGTCTCTCATTCGCAATGACTAGCAACAGCATTGCTCGCCGCGCATCGTGATAAATTAAAACATTTCTAATAAAACACAAGATATTGTATATGTATAATAATAACTATATTTTATTTAATTAAATATATATTACTTATGTATTGCACAAGTATATTATATTATTTAATCATCTTTAATAATTAATTAATCAATTATTACCTATTAATTCATTAATAATTATTAATTCATTAATAATTATAATTAATATTAATCATTAATTATCACTAAATAAATAAAAAATAGGTTGATAAAAATATACATAATCATAGTATATCGGTATATGATTTCTATTCATGCTACAGCAATGTATAGAAATGCAAGTGTACTAAGTTAGTCTGAAAATATTTTAAATAATATATTGTTTAATAAGTTTTTTTTTTTAAATTAAATAATATATAAAAATATATTGAATAGAATATCTCTACCTATAAATACTCATAATAATTGTTGAACTACTGTACTATTGTGCATAATTCTTAATTAAAACGAAATTTGAAATTTTGCGGCAAAAACCACAAATAAGATAACAAAATGCAGACAGCATAAAATTAATATAATTCTGGAATTTAACTAATCACGAAGTTTTCGATAATTATTAAATAAATAATGTTTTTTTTTACTTTTTGTGTGATGTTTGGGAACTCTACACTTTTGTACCAGATTTTGATTTTGCACTTTTCTTATATTTTAGTGGCAATTTAATTTGATTAGAGTATAATTTAGTTATTACCATGAAACAATTAATAATGCCGCGAAAGCGTTTTAATTAAGGATGATACACAATAGTACATTGCTCGCCGCGCATCGTGATAAATTAAAACATTTCTAATAAAACACAAGATATTGTATATGTATAATAATAACTATATTTTTATTTAATTAAACATATATTACTTATGTATTGCACAAGTATATTATATTATTTAATCATCTTTAATAATTAATTAATCAATTATTACCTATTAATTCATTAATAATTATTAATTCATTAATAATTATTAATTAATATTAATTATTAATTATCACTAAATAAATAAAAAATAGGTTGATAAAAAATATACATAATAATAGTATATCGGTATATGATTTCTATTCATGCTACAGCAATGTATAGAAATGCAAGTGTACTAAGTTAGTCTGAAATATTTTAAATAATATATTGTTTTAATAAGTTTTTTTTTTTAAATTAAATAATATATAAAAATATATTGAATAGAATATCTCTACCTATAAATACTCATAATAATTGTTGAACTACTGTACTATTGTGCATAATCCTTAATTAAAACGAAATTTGAAATTTTGCGGCAAAAACCACAAATAAGATAACAAAATGCAGACAGCATAAAATTATATAATTCTGGAATTTAACTAATCACGAAGTTTTCGATAATTATTAAATAAATAATGTTTTTTTTTACTTTTTGTGTGATGTTTGGGAACTCTACACTTTGTACCAGATTTTGATTTTGCACTTTTCTTATATTTAGTGGCAATTTAATTTGATTAGAGTATAATTTAGTTATTACCATGAAACAATTAATAATGCCGCGAAAGCGTTTTAATTAAGGATGATACACAATAGTACAATATAAGAAAAGTGCAAAATCAAAATCTGGTACAAAAGTGTAGAGTTCCCAAACATCACAAAATTAAAAAAAAAATTATTTATTTAATAATTATCGAAAACTTCGTGATTAGTTAAATTCCAGAATTATATTAATTTTATGCTGTCTGCATTTTGTTATCTTATGTGTGGTTTTTGCCGCAAAATTTCAAATTTCGTTTTAATTAAGGATTATGCACAATAGTACAGTAGTTCAACAATTATTATGAGTTTTATAGGTAGAGATATTCTATTCAATATATTTTTATATATTATTTAATTTAAAAAAAAAAACTTCAAGATATTATTTAAAATATTTTCAGACTAACTTAGTACACTTGCATTTCTATACATTGCTGTAGCATGAATAGAAATCATATACCGATATACTATTATTATGTATATTTTTTATCAACCTATTTTTTATTTATTTAGTGATAATTAATAATTAATATTAATTAATAATTATTAATGAATTAATAATTAATAATTAATTAATAGGTAATAATTGATTAATTAATTATTAAAGATGATTAAATAATATAATATACTTGTGCAATACATAAGTAATATATATTTAATTAAATAAAAATATAGTTATTTTTACATATACAATATCTTGTGTTTTATTAGAAATGTTTTAATTATCACGATGCGCGGCGAGCAATGCTGTTGCTAGTCATTGCGAATGGAGAGACGACTTACACGGGTTCTATATGAGCGCGAGCGTGTACTTGCTCAGGATTTTCCTATTTATGAATGTGTTCTACCACATGAAATAAAACAAAATTTTGCACACTAAAAGAAAATTCAATAGCCTTTCTATTGATGATAATTAAAAATTAGTCCAAACAACCGCACTACCGGAAAATTCAAAACAAAAAATTATTTTCACTTTTTCATGCACTAAAAAATAATTATTAAACAATATTTGTTATCAATAATATAGTACACACCGATGTGAATAGAGTGCCGTTATTTGTTTGTCGATATCTTTCATAGTTGCGACAAAAAACGACTTTGAAAAAAGGGGCCACTTTCACACATTTTCAATGATATCTCGGCCAAATGATGAGCTACGGATTTGAAATTTGGTATATCGGATTTTCTCGAAAATACCTATAAAATGGCATCAAAATTATTTAAATACCAGGGTGGGGCCAATTCTGTATGGAAACACGCCCATACCCTTTGTTTAATCAGTAATTATTGTTGTTAATGAACACCAAGTGGTACAGTAAATCTGATATCCATACACATGCGTAACCCGCATTGCATCGTTTACTGATTAAATTTCCGTAGTTAAGTTATAGTACTCGCAAAAAAAAACGAAAAAAAAATTTTTTTTGCTGCTCTTTACGTTTCAGAGGTTTCTAAACCATTTGGCATACCTTAGAAAAATGGATGTGAGTGTGTGTGTAGTATATATGTATGTAAGGATACAAAGTTTCGCCGACGATTTTGAGAGCACAATTCAACTGATTTGAGTGATTCAAAAAACATTCGATTCCTATTGAAGGGAGACGTGCTGATTAGTTTTTGGCTAGAGCCGTTCCGAAGATAGGGACATAAATAAGCAAAAATGTGCAAATCGGTTATTAAGAGAACAGTGTACCCGATTTGAATAATCTAAAAATCATGTCACTTGTATTGACAGTGAAAAATTGATTTAATTTTTGAGAAGACAGATCCAGAGACTGGTGAGATCCAGAAAAAAAATCATTTAGCGCTCAAATATGTTTATTAGACATGTGCATATGAAATTATCGGATATTTTATAGTGATTTTAAGAATATATATATATATATATATATATATATATATATATTTACCATTTCTTTGGGTTCCGTCCTAAAATTTATAATGTTTATTAGCTGATACAGTTCAAATAAATGTCCTCGACATTTTCGACAGTATGGTTTAACCAATTTGAATGAGTTTCAAAATCGTGAACGTACAAATTTTTGAAAAAGAACATTTTTTCAAACATTCCATAATTTTTCTTTATTTTATATTTTAAAGCTTTTCAAAATATTAAATTACTGAACAGAAAGTGCCAGCAATTTGCTTTAAGGAACGATGCCATGCACCACTAGTTTTTTGTTCATTGCGTCTTTCGTTATTGCTTAATTGTTACTGATGTCATTGTTTGGTTGAATTTGACTTTGATCAATTTTCTTAAAAAAAAAAATAAGAAAAAAATCATTTTGCATTGTTTTAATTTGCTTCGTGTTTTCATTTGAATGTGATTAACATTGCAAAGTGAGGATATGACGTATATGATAACAGTTACTTTAATAAATCGATAATTATTAAGTATTACTTACATTATTTAAATTAACAAGGTCATCATGATGATTCCTTTTGGTGATAAAAATACTTGTTGAGCTTTCACTCTCTGATGCGGCATTCATATGTGTTCGAGAATTTTGAATATTTTGTATGTTTTCGAAAGACGAACAGCTCGATTTTAGACGACTTGAATTTATTCGAGACAAATCCAAGGGTGGTATGTATAACTGAAAAAATAAAAAAATTCAAAAAAATGGTTAGAGCAATAGTAATTTAGTGTAACAGAAAATTAATATTGCACTACAATATTAAGGACAATGAAAAATTTTAATAAACTTTTATTGATTTTATAAAAAATAAGTACAGCCTTCTTCATGGTATATTATCTCTGAATTTTGTAAAAGTTTTCTCAAATTCATTTAATGCTTTGCTTTAAGTAAAAGACACTCAGGTTTATACTGGGATTTTGATGTAACTTTGCATGGCGATTGTGTTGACAGTCGGACCAAACAACTTAAAATATTATAGGGCTGTGAAAAGTGATTTAATTACAAAAATAAATTATAGATTTGATAAAGTGTATCATATTAATAATGGTAGCTCAGTGAGTTGAAGCGCTTGCTTCTACTTTTTGCGTTTGGATTTATAGAAAAAAGAGTAAACAATGATCGGGTTTGAATCCCGTCAGCGTATAATTTAGTTTTTATTTTGTAATTTATTTTTATGTTTGAATAGTTAAATATTGCAAAAATATTATAATTATTACGTCAATGCATATTTTGCGTTTAAAAATTGATATATTTGACACAAGTCTCAAGTGCTATTTCTGAGATAAAACAGTGATGTTATTTTATTCGAGCATTTTACACAGTCTTAACCAGCAAAACGTAATCTCCAAATAGCATAAATATCCAAATATAACATTAGTTCGATTTCACGTGTATGCTATTTTAACTGTAACAATTTATTGCAACTAAGAATAAAATAGACGTGAAGTGGACTAATAATAATTTGAAGATGAGGTTTTACTAGTTGAGATTGTGCAAAACACTCGAATACCATAGACATAGCCTTTAACAATATCGTGACTATTCATGCGACCCCGCTCAACAAAAAGATCAATAACTATTTTATCCGAGAATTGACTAATCACTTTCAGTATTATATTTTGCCTGATGTTTTTTTTTAAAAAAAACTAATTATAACTATACTGATCAACCAATTGATCAATTGTATATTTGAGTATTATTGATTATTTAAAAATAACAGCTACCTCTAACAACTCGTCAGATACAACAGAATGCAACGATTTACAGTTCTTGACATTGGAACCGGTTTTTTGGACGCCGTTTTTCATGCTCCAAATTTATATTTGCCTAAAGAATAATAACTAGATTACTAAGTTAATGTCAAACGATATAAGGATGAACAGTGCATCATTATGAAAAACAATATTATTTAATACATTCTCACCTCATTTGTGTTATGTTTAAAACTAGTCTGAGTATCTTTGCTTTCAAAAAGTGTTTTCGATAAACTTTTTAAGTCTTCGATATACTTTATTACAGCCTTAATGTCCTCGTTCTTTGATAAAACTTTGTCAGTACTCAAATCTCTAATCAAGGGAGTCTTTTTAGCTTTACCACTATCTAAAATTTTCGGTTGTACATTTTTATAGAACTGTCAGTATTGGTAAACTGCTCTGATCAATTTTTAATCTATGTGCTGGTTTTTTCAAGTTATCAACTTTTTTTGTTTTTGAATTTTCAAATTCACAAGAGTACTGAGTGTAGACCAAGTTGCATGTTCCATTAGTATTCCAAGATCCTGGATTCAGAAACTCGTTGCCGTGTAACATTTGTGATGGATTTGGGTGTTCGGATATTTTTGGGTCAGAAATTTTATTGTTGTGTCCAAATTTTCTTCATAAGACTTTAAATCTTCAGATATGGAACAAGTGTCACTTCTGTGTGTTCTGCATTTTTTAGAAATTTTGTCACTAAAGGCTCTGATGGAGTCGTCTTCGATTTCTATTTCCTAAAATGATAATAACTGGGTGTAAGTGTCATTTTATCAAGATGGTTGCATAACTTACCGATATGTGGAAATAAATAATATAATTAAATTAATAATTAATTAATTAATCAATATAATAGTTTATGAACACATATTTAGGATTTCTGAAAGCTTTATTTTTTTTTTTTCCAAAAATTTTTTTTTCAAATAGATAATACACACCTACACACACACACCATACACAACATTCCAGAATTTATAAATCGGACGCTCCATTCTTTCAAAAACTGAATTACCATTTTTGACACTTCTTGTCCCGTATTTTCGAAACGGCTAGACCTGCCTTTTTCAAAAACTAATCTGTATTTGGAATCATTCAAATCGGTTGATCCGTGCGCTGAAATCGCGGACAAAAATTGTATCCAAACATACATACATACACACACACTCACACAAGAAAAAGTTTATATTTTCTATTTTTTTACGATTACAATAACTTACTCTACGGGAAGTTAATAAGTAAAGGTAAAATTTTTGATTATTATGATATTTCCCATGCCTATTTATGAAGTAAAACTGCAAAAATACTGCAACAGATGATGAATAAAGCCATCAAAATAACTATCAATATAATTAACATCATATCACATCAACAAAAGCAAATTAAATTAAAGAAAGCAAAAAAAATGCATTTTAGTCAATAAAATCAAAATATACGCAAAAATTGAAACTATTTATGTATATTATCAAAATATGAATGTTAGAACTTACCAAATTTTCACTGACCACTCGAGAGTAATCCTTTGACTTATTTTGACTATAAACATCGTTTTGGTTAGACTCTTTAACTTCATCGGTAACACTATGGGTCTCACTCTTCATCAAATCACTCACCACATGCACACTGGCACTCTTTTTAAATTATTACTCGACCAGGTACCTCTTCACTAATACTGTGTTTATTTTCCTTACTTCTAGAAAATCTTTCACTTTTAATAATTTTTCACTTGGCACATCCGTAGGTTCACTTATATTTTTAAATTGAAATGACTTCTCTTTGATTTTTCAGAATGTATAGGAGACAAGTCTCGGCTGTGCTGTTTTTCAGCATCAACGTAAGCCGAGAAAGTTGTGTACAGCTCACTTAAACTTTTTAAATCTGATATCAATTATTTTCGACTTTAATGTTGTACAAAGGCTGGTTGATTTTTCTTGATCATTTTTGGAACAGCTGTTGAAGTCATTTGGTTTTGATTGAGGCTCAGAAGAGAATTTTGTGAATGTGCTTTCATATTCCAGATTTGAAGTTATGGCTTCTGAAGTGGGAGATTCTAATTTTTTTATGCTGGGGTCGAACTTAAAGTGACTTTTTGAATTCGGGTTGAAGTTGTGGCTGTTGTTTTAATATTCTGTAAAGTTATTAAACATTAAACATAAACATTAAGAATTAAAAAATTACTTATTATTGATGTGTATATATTAGATCAAGAAAAAGTTTGTGGAGGAATAGATTTTTTATAGCGTGAAAGTAAATTTACTAAAATAATAAGCTCCAGATAGAGTCCTGCTGAGATCGAGAAGAGTGTTAGTCAGAGGGTGCTATGTCTGAACTAGAGATGGGTAACTCACTCCGGACTTATCACTCCATACAACTCCTCCCTCGGAGTGAATCTGAGCGGAGTTGTGTCGGAGATTTTGTCATATCCGACTTTCCTAAACTGGTATTAAAACCGTTAACTCGTGCAGACATTTAATGCGTTTTTGCTTTGGAAAGGAAGCTGTCGCTTTCTCGTTTCACAGGCAGTTTTATGACCTTTTAGGTATACAAGTCAAAAGTAAGTCAAATAGTCAAAAAGTAAGTAATGTTTTATGCAATATTTTAATTTAAGGTTTAGATATAATTAGTCTGTGTTTTTAGTTAAATCTCTTTCTTTTTATTCTTGCTCTGTGTATTTAGTTTTTAACGTTACTTTCTGTTTTTTTTTCAAAATTGTAGAACCACTGACGATGACGTAGAATTTTACGTCGGAAGGTATGAAAAAATAAAGATGTTTTAAAAATCCTCACTTTATTTATATTTTTTAACTTAATGTTACGCCCTTCAAGAAATTAAAACACACACTATATATATATATATACATACATACATACATATACACATAACACACACATATATATATATATATATATATAATATATATGTATAGTATATATAGATATCCGTATAGAGAATTCGGACACCGACGATCGTTGGTGGGGCAGAAGACAGTATTTCGAACAATGGTTAACGGAAAACACATAATGCTAATTTAAGTTTCCAATATTTTGATTTTAAATTTAAACACACTGATGAGAGACAAACCTAGTCTCGAAACGTTTGTGAAAATTATTATTTAATAAAATAGTGCAAAAAAGAGTGTTGTTTGTTCATATTTCCAAATTAATATCTATATCCACTCAGAATACATTTGTTATATATATATATATATATATAT
>NW_020537238.1:0-20238 GCF_003426905.1 Ctenocephalides felis | reverse complement strand
CGATTTGAATAATTCAAAAAAACATTCGATTGTATTGATAAGGAGACGTGCTGATTAGTTTTTGGCGAAGCAGGTCTAGCCGTTCCGAAGATACGGGGCAAAAAGTGCCGAAAACGGTAACTCAGTTTTTGAGAGAACAGAGCGTCCGATTGAATAATCCAAAAAACACATCACTTGTATTGACAAGTTAAGAATCGATAAAATTTTCATGAAGGTAGCTCTAGCAGTTTCGGAGATATGGAGGGAAAAAAGTAAAAAAATAAGCCATTTGGCGGTCAAAAATGATCATTAGACATATGCTCATCAAATTATCAGATATTTTATAGAGATTTTAACAATAAGTATACATTTTGTTAACATTCCTATGGGTTCCGTACCAATGCTTATGCGTTAGACAGCGACGCGGGCGCTTACGCGCTTTATATTTTGCCCTTGCAGTTAAAGCAGTACGATCGCTTTGAAAAGAAAGTTTCAGATCTTCCAACAATATGTCAAAATAAAAAAAAAAAATTTCAAAAAAAAAACAAAAAAAAAAATTAAAAAAAATTTTTTTTAAAAAATTTTTTTTCAAAAAAAGTAATTTTTTGTCCAATTTATAGTTCTTAAAAATCGTATTTTTTCGAAGTAATTTTTTTTAAAAATGTCAATCGTTTTAAAAAAATAATAATTTTTGGTACGGGAAGTTCCAGCAATTTGCCTTAAGGCACGATGCCTTAATTGCCTTAAGACAGAATTCCACTTACAGCTAGTTTTTTATATATATTATAACCACGATCAGTGGGGGAAACTGGGTACAGTTGTGCCAGAGTACGGTAGTTACAGTCGCCATAACAGCTTAACTGTGCTGATTTTGAGATAGGGTCTAAAGGGAGAAGTATGTTTGTTCGAACAAGTTTGCATTATTGCTTTCAGTCAGTGCTTTACATTAACATGGTCTATAGACGGCATTGCTTTTAAAGAGTCAAAGGTAAATTTTCATGTTCGAATTCTTTTAATCATAACTGTTAATTGTAAACTGATAGATCATTTTGTTTGTAATTTTGCTGTAAGTTGAACATTAGTAATTATTTACCAGTAATTAGTTATTTCTTAGATAATTTATCTCAGACACAATGATGATTTGTTCTCAAAAATGTTCGTTGAGTACGGTTATGACTAGCATTTCTCGAGAAGATTCAAACAGGTAAAAAAAATCAAACTAAACTAAGACAAAATACAAAAGAGAAAAGAAAAATTCAATGCAATAAAAATAAGCTTTCTGGTTAACTTTGTTTAAAAAATTATGTTTTGTTATGTATTGTTATATTTTATTCTTAAGCTTTGTTTAAACATTTATGTTGTGATGTTCTGCATATTATTGTTACTAACTACAATACAAGTCGTTATAAACTATTTTGGTGTTCATAGCTATTGTTCCTAACTTACTTTATGCATCTCTCAATCGTCCCTCGTGATGTTCGCTTTTTTCTTGTACGATTTGATTTTATAACAAATCCATCGCATTATATCAGTATGCCCACCTAGTCAATTGTTCAAATTACCATTTCATTTACATTTCTTCCAGCCTGCTGGTAAAAGAGCAAAATTATTGCTGATCGGAAAAAGTGGCACAACCGTACCCTTACTGCATGTTTTATGAGGTGTGCTTGCTTGCTATTATATATCCTATCCTTGTATTTTCTCGAGAGGGCAACCCAATGGTCGACGATTCTTCTTTTTTATGTGTAGACTATATATGTTACGTATGTAGAGGTAAGGCCGGTCTTAAAGGTCTACAAGTAAGATGGTCCACTATCATTAATTCAAAAAACAAGTGAAGCATATAATTTTTTATTGGCACTATTTTAACAAATTAGGCAAAAGTTGTGTAACCAGCCTTCACCTCAATTCAATGGGAAACGTATCAATATTCATATTAAACCTATTTTACCCTAGTAGATCTTTTGGTTTTGAGCTCTTGTATATTGTTTCAAGCTGTATTTTCGACTTTTATCTGTATCAAATAAGCTTTATCGTGTCTCTGTTTTTCAAAAATGCATATTTCTTTTAAGGGTCCTAGTTTATTATACTTGAACATAATTTTAAGGTACACCTTATTTGTTTTGTGAGGTGTATTGTTATGCCTGTATTATATTCAACAGATTTTGTATAGAGGGCGGGGCACAAAGGTCCAATTTGACTTTTAGCAATTATATTGTGGAAACAAAACCTATATCACAACAAATAACACATATCAAACAAACAATCATTTGACTATGTTCAGTAAATCTCTCAGTTATTTCATCTGCATTATTCAACCAATGTAAAATATAAATTTTAAAGGTGCATTTTTTACAAAAATAACACTGTAAATAACCTTGATCTGGTATTTTGTCAGAAACATTCATCATAACCATTTATCTCTTGTAAAAATGTTTTATTTAACTTTATTCACTTTTTAGTTGCTGTTTGAAAACATGAAAAATTTCGAAACCTTTTTTTTTAAAAACTGAACAAATTATTATATGTATATTAAGCATCTCCTATAAGAATATGCTGTACGATTATATATATCATGTACATAGTTCTACAGAAGTTTTGTAGAATATTTATTTACTTTTTGCTAATTCAAAGGCCATTTCTAATTAACTTCACAATAGCGTTTGACACAAATTTTGACTATCATTTTCTTTCAAACTTGGATGATTTTTTTTAATCAATTTACTCATCGTAGGGCCGTAATATTTCAGTACGTTCTATATGACCTTGATATCAATAAACTTTACTGGTTAATTACGAGGAAACAGTTCAGTCCATCTTTACCTAAAACTAATCAGTATCAATCCCAACGAATATCCTCCGAATAGATTTTCATATTTTAAAGTCGATTTAGAATTGCTGCCTAAAACGTGGACGATTTTTTTTTACTTTTCTGCGTTTTATAAAGAACGGTTGGGCCGATTGTTGGCCAAAAGTGACAAACGATAGTCTTCATTGAAATACATCGAATGGCTTTTCAATTTTTGAAATCGGTCCAACCGTGACCGATTGAGAGAACGTCGATCTAAGGTAAAAAATCTGTTTACATACACACACATACTTTTTCCAAATTTGATTCGTTGGATTCAGGATGACTTGAAACGTCGAAAAAACATAAATTTAGCGAATCGGATTTTTTGATGAAAACATAAATTTCTTCTTCCGGAAGTTGAAAAATGTTGATAGATTATCCAATGTCATAATGAATTTGCAATTGGAATAAAGGATACACGGCGAAGAATATATTTGGAAACCTCTGGACGCACTAAATGTGGTAAACTAGACTATAATCAAAGTAGTAGGAGTATATTCATGCGGTATTTATATGTTCTTGTTGAGATGTTATGTCTGAATGTGTGTAATAGACATAATAAAGCAAAATCTGGCCGTATTCATTCAAAAGCCATTAAATTTCGGGCTGGAAGCTATTAAGCGTTATCGCGATCGAAGTAGTAAGCACAATGTGGCCCACGGAGCAGACGACCCACTCCCGAGATCTCGACGTTGCTAATATTACATGGCAGACATACGATGTATATTATGATATAATGAATCTTTAATACAAGAACAAGTGGCTGTCTGGCAAATAAAACTGGGCAGATATTTCACTTCTGACATTGATCGAAACGAATATTATGTGCATGCGAAATCTGATGACAAGACGAAATGAATGACTTCACGTTTACGACACTGACGACTTCAAATCATGACTAATATGCTATTAAAAACTTAGATGCGATCGAGAACATTTGCATACTGAGAATTAATATTATCGTAGAATACGATATAGATTATTTAGAGTTGAAAGCTTGGCAGAACGGGTAATTATGTAGTGATAATTGCGACGAGTGGTTTCACACTGAGGGTTGTAAACAAAGGCACTTTTATGTTAAATGATACAACACTCTGATAATTTATGATGATTACTTATAAAATGTAAAGATACATAAAATACTAATTAACTTCCCTTAGGGTAAGTTACAGTAATCGCAAAAAATCGAAAATAAAATTTATTATATCTCCTTACGTTTAGAAGTTTGGCATAGAAGAAAATGATATATGTATCTGTGTGTATATAAATGTGTGTTTTGTCGACGATTTTGAGTGCACGGATTAACCGATTTGATGATTCATAAAACATTTAATTCGTACCTATTGATAAGGAGACGTGCTGACTAGTTTTTGGCAGGTCCAGCCGTTTCAAAGATACGGGGCAAAAAGTGCCAAAAATGGTAATTTAGTTTTTGAGAGATCGGAGCGTCCGATTTCTATAATTTGAGAACGTTTAACTCGTATTGATAAGGAGAACTGATTTAATTTTTGGGATGGCAGGCCTAGCGGTTACGGAGATCCAATGAAAAAAGTATAAAAAATGCTATTTGGCGGACAATAATAATCATTAGACATATGCACATTAAATTATCAGATACTTTATAGAGATTCTGATAATAAGTTATGATAATAAATTATGATTGCAATTTTATATGTTTTGTACCAATGTTTACCCGTTAAACTGCAACGCGGCGTTTACGCGCTTCGATATTTCGTCTCTAAGCAGCTAAAGAAGCGCAATTTCTTTAAAAAAAAGTTTGAAATTTTAAGAAATTTCAAATATTTCAAGTATGAAAAAAGGGACAAATTCGCTCAGAAATTTCAAAATTCTCAAAAATCTCAAAAATAGTTTTAGTTTTCAAAAAGCTTTTTTATAATTTTAAATTTTTGGTATGGGAAGTTACAGCAATTTGCCTTAAGGCACGATGCCATGCACTACTAGTTTAATTATACTTGATTTGAATAAAGCTAAAAATAGAGATTTCATAATGCAGATAAAAATAAAAAAAACTACTAATAAAAATGCTAATTTGAAGTACGCAAAAATATAATCACAACTATTGGATTGCCTTCTAATAGTCAACTGGCAAAATAATTACGATCTTCATAATATACTTTATTTATTTATATAAAAATAGGGTAAAGCAGGGCCTAAGGATCCGCAGGTAGAAAGATCCACTACCGATATCTCAATAACAAGTAAATTTAAATTTTTTTAACAATATTTGAAAGTAGAGGGATAAAGAAAGTATAATCAGCCATGATTGAGTGATCCTTGATTCTTATGACGTTGCATCAGGAGATAAACGAAATGTCAGAAAGAAAATTCATAACAATTTTTTTTGTTAGTTTTTTAGGTTATGAGAACTGTCGTTTAGTTTACGAGACATATTTAATTGTAATAATGTATTAATAATTATTGTATAAAGCCTCTACGAAAGCTTACACGTGGGTGGGGTAAAAAGGGTCAACCGAGCCTTTAACCTGGCAAAGGTGTAAACAATAAAGAATAGTAAATAAAAAAATAAATTTAGTTAAAAAAGAAATTTTACTAATAATAGGCAATTATTTATTTCAACTCTGTTGATAAAGTTTTGACAAAATACCAGTTCAAGGTTATATACTGTGCTATGACTGTAAAAAATGTATTCATGAAATTTAAATTTTGTTTCGGTTGAATAAGTTAGCTATTATTTCGTAAAATTACTTCAAAAATAAAAATAAGACAATCTGTTTGCTCGCTGGCAGTCTTATTTTACCCCTCATGTGGGGTAAAAAGAACAAGGTGACAAATTTTTGAAGCACATCAAAGCAAACACATCTACAATGATGAATTAGCTGGGCGTTTTACTGAACATAGCCAGATAGTTGTTTGTTTAATACGTATTATTTGTTGTGATATAGTTAGTTTGGTTTTTACAATATAATAACTCAAAATCCTACCTTATACATTTTTGCTTGATAATACAATTGAAATATATGTTTTTAGCG
The DNA here is from genome assembly GCF_003426905.1 of Ctenocephalides felis. Lineage (NCBI taxonomy): Eukaryota > Metazoa > Arthropoda > Insecta > Siphonaptera > Pulicidae > Ctenocephalides > Ctenocephalides felis. Next base: position 14,397 of record NW_020537238.1, on the reverse strand, counting down.
AAAAATATTTCAAGTCTTGAGCGAGTTATACTTTAACTTAATTCATTTCATTCAGAAAGTTAATTATTCATTTATCATATTTATAAATAACAATCGTTTAAATTTTATCGTGAAAGCTCATCTATTATATACTATGTATGTTGGAATATGCGATTTCTAGAAACCTTTTACGTTCTGGTTTGATTGAATTTATATTGCACATGTTTATTTATTGCCGGATTTATATGCATGGAAAACAATCTATAATAATGTGGGACATATTACAAAATCATAAATACAGAGCATATAAAATCAAAATGTATGCATATTTGTAAAGAATAATGTTTCACATAGTAGGTAATATGTTGGCGTTCTACAAAGTATCAATAAGTAATATTTTGCTGTATTTTGTATCGTTTATTCTAAGTATTATATATATCTTATATATAAAAATAGATCGCAAAATGTGTTGGTAAGCGCATAACTCAACAACGCCTGGACCAATTTGACCAATTCTTCTTTTAAAATGTTTGTTCATGTCCAAGGATGGTTCTTACGGCAAGAAAAAATTGAATAATTGCCGGAAAAACCCTAAAAATAGCTCTATTCTTTTTTAATCGAGTAGGCAACGATATTTGTAGAAAAAACAATGATCTATGTCATGACATTTTGTGTAGTTTTTGATAATCTAATTTTTAATATATTTATATAAACATAGAAATATCTTTCTATTAATTAACGAGCTATATTGGCAGCCAAAAATATTGATGTAAATGAATTAAATTTCAAAATTCAAGAACAAATTACAGGCGAATCAGTTGATTGGGCAACTAACCAAGACGATCCACCGGAGTTTTTAAACTCGCTGGATTTGCTAGGATTGTCACCTCACAATTTTCAATTAAAGGTTGGATCCGCAATTATAATGTTGCGAAATATCGACCAACCGCGCCTTTGCTACGGCACGAAGTTAGGGATAAAATCAATTTTAAATGCTTCTTATAGTGTTTCATTTAATTATTTTTAATTCACACCGAATTATTACCAGGGTGACGGTTCTGTTCAGGATAATTTTTTGCAAAGAATAGAAAAAAGGTAGGAACAAAACACCGCCACATTACAATTTTTTTTGACAGGACGAAGTCTGTCGGGTCGGCTAGTATATATATATATATATATATATATATATATATATATATTTACAATATAGCATGTCATTAATGGTATTTGCTTAAATCAAAATAAAATCAAACTTAGTAGTATCTTTTTTAATTGAATCAATATTCGTTTTAAAAACGCTTAACATAAAAAAATGGAATAGTTTAAACATATTTAAAAATATTTGAAAATTAAAATTCTAGCATAAACTATTATTTTCTTCAAACAAAATTTTAGAACAGTTAACGATTACTCCATTAAAACATTCTGATATCATTGGTCCAAATACCAAGTAAAATTCTTAGACAAAATCCTGGCATATAAAAATTATTGCAACTTAATTAATATTGAATTAATTTTCTTATGCTTAAAATTATGTATTGTAATTTTATTTTAGTTTGAAGGTTCAAAACATTTGCGCTTTTTGTATATATTAGTAAATAAATGAAAAGAAAAATATATGATATTTCTATTAATTTCCAAATAATATCATGATTACAGTTAAAATTTGTTCGTAAAGAGTATATTATTTAAGTTAGTGAGTTATAAATATTTTATATGCATATTTATATTGAATATATTCCTATAAATAGATTTTTGTAAAAATCTAATAATTTGATACGTATGTCAAAACTCAATTTTAGACATGAAATGTCTGTATTTACTATTGATATGCAAATAGACAAATGGAGAATTAGAGAAATGAACGAATAAATAAATATATATATGAATATTCGAATATATGGAAATTTGAATAAAAAATATATAAATGGATGAACCAAAATCAATAGATTTTTAATCAGTGAGTGCTCATATACATATATAAACATACGTGTAAATGTAGACAAATTATTAAATATAGTAATAATTTTGATATATACTTTATGAGCTTTAATTTGACAGAGTAAAGTAACCGATTTTTTCAAATTATCATCAAAAAAGCAACTAAAAAAATCATGGAATAAATAAAAAAATGCCATATAGTATGTTAAATGACTAAATAAGGAACAAGTAATCAAAGAAATAAATTGTAAAATATATAAATAGATTTACAAATAATTTTAAAAAAGTATTGTGTGCTTTCTTGCTTTTTTTCTGAACGAAGAAATTTTCACTAAAAAGCAAAAAGATCCGCGGGTAAGAAGATCCATCACCAATATATCAAAAACAATAATGTTAGGAAATTTTTAACAACAATATTTGAAAGTAGAGGGCAAAGCACATGCAACCACCCATTGCCTCAAATCAAGCAATGTCGCTATCAAGAGATAAAAGACTATGTTTGAAAATTTATTCCAAAAGTTTTTTTTCGTTATTAATTCTATTGGTTGAGCACTGTTGTTTAGTTTACGATATCTTAATATAATATTCAAATATACGTTATTTAGTTGTTTCATAAGATACATTGTTATTTTTAAGTTAGATTAAACAGATTTTTTATAAAAGGATTAACTAAACCTTTGCTCTGGCAGAGGTGTAAACAATAAAAAATAGCAAGAAAAGTGAATTAAGTTTAAACAAAAGCAATTTTACAAGGAAAAAAACAAATAGTTATTCCAACTCTGTAGATGAATATTTCCAAAAAAATACCAGATCAAGGTTATAATTTTTACTTGACATTGGGTGAATAACGTCTCTATTATTTTTTAAAATTCCTTAGAAAATAAGACATTAAGAGGTACAACTAGTGTAAAATTTTCAAAAAATAGATTTTTCAATTTTTCCATATTTCGATAGGTTATATCTTTAAAAATAGCATACAGAAATTTAAAATCGATATCCTAAATAGTTTTTGAGTCACAGCCATTTAAAGAGTATATATATATATAGTATATAGTATAACGATCATTTAGTCTTTAAACGCATTTTTCTCGAAACAGCATTTTCCGAATTTGCTGCAGTGATCACTTAAAAACAAATGATCCGATCACTATCAAATTTTTTTCACATGTTCTATATATAGTAAAATGAACTATCGATTTTTTGATCGGATCAAAAATCGAATTTCGGCAGTCCAAAAACGACCTAAATTTTTGGTAAAATTCGACTTTTTTTTAAAAAACGCCGTCATTTTGTCAATTTTTGATTTTTTTTTCTTTATTATAGTTCATTTTACAGATAATATTATTTAGTTTAACGAGATTTTTTTTTAATTGCATCCACGTAGAAGGCCGGAATCACTGCAGCAGTGAAGGGCCTTTTTTGTCGCGACGAATTTTCTGAGAGTTTTATTGAAAATAGTCAGATAGTTGTTTATTTGATATAATTGTTTTGGTTTTCACAATATAATTGCTCAAAGTCAAATTGCACCTATGTGCCTCGCCTTCCTTATATTTAAAATTCTAATTCTTAAAATTCCTACAAAACTGAATACAAAAAAATATTTATAGGTGCGTCCACACCTAGCGAACGAGCACGAACGAACATGGATTTTGACATGCGCGTGGGTCGCTTTTGTTAGAAATTTTTAATCTGCGCATATTATTCATCATGTTCGTTCGTGTTCGTTCGTTAGGTGTGGACGCACCTTATCATTGTGGTTTTACAGTTGTAATTATCAGTTGCCATGGACACTTTCGATGCACGTATTTTTCCTTAATATTCTTCCTATGTGATATGCACCGCCATTGCAGCATTTTCTGCTACATTTATTATAATTTAGGCTGTCGTTAGATCCGTATATGTAACGATGCAGTATTATTTTCCTTGACATGCGATGCTCGAACAAAATGCCGTACTAAAACCGCAGAAATGTGATACCTAAATATAATATAAATATGACGATACGCGGAGACAAGTTCAAGGCTAAGTGGTAAACATCATGTATTCATGACCTATATCCATATGGCATTTTATTGGACTCTTTCGTGGGTACTTTCATGTCAAAGGCTTTGTTCTTCATTTTTATTTGCCCTGTTTGACGTGAATAATCAGAGAAAATCAACAAGCAAGATATGGTATCGACATATTTTTAAATTCATATACAAAATTATTAATTTGTGTATATCATCAATATGTTTCTAATCAGCTAGGGTGTAAATCCGTACAAATGCAACGGAAATGCGTTACGCCAGAACTGTACGTCATTCGCTTTCGATGAATTCATTTCGATACGGGTCGATTGCGTTTCGATACGGGTCGTTGTATGCGTACCGGTATCAAAAAGGAAATCGTCATAGATAAATAATTATTTTACAGTTACATCGTAGTACAAATGCTGATTTAATGAAAAATGCCTGAATCAGAAGAAAATTTTACCCTGTTTCTTGAAAATATTGATTAATAAGATTAATGATTAGTAAGTTTATTGATTAAATTATTTTTATATTATTCGTAGTTTCTATAAATCTTTGAAGTTATTACAATGGAAGATATTTTTCAGACAAGACTTACAGCTGTTCAAAGAATGAGATTATATCGCCAGCGAAAAAGTAAAAAAAATACAAGCAGTCAATGAATGTATGTCAATTTTAATCACATGAAGTTCTTCAAACACAATTATATGACGAATGAAGTTGTAAAAACAATATTTGTTTAGGCGTTGTTTAACATAATCCACTGTGTGAACGAATATTATAGAATTTATTAATTAGCAATTACTTTATTTCTCTAATAAAGGTTCATTCTAAATGCTGATTACAATGACAAACCGATCATGTCATATTTGAAGTATGACTTCAATTACATTAATGTTTTAAAATATTATACATAATTTTAATGCTATTATAAATATATAATATATAATTTATTATTATATAAATGTGTATAATGGTTGACACTAATAAATATGTGCATTACGAGTGTTACCATATTACTAAAAAACATTATTCAAAATTGTTATGTGATGTATTTATTTTTACTTAAATGTCATCTTGTACAGTAGCAAATAATTTTACTTTAATCGCGTTTGCACCTTACGCGCACTCTTTTTTCATATTGTATGTTTAATCATAGGCTATAATTTATATGTGTATTCTCTTTTTACTATCACACATAATTTGTTCAATCTCTTAAATATTACGTAAAAGGTACATACCATTTTGACAAATACATATTTAATGACTATTAGTAACCAAAAAACAACTATTACATTTTTTCAATTTATAAGAAACTGGAATTATCTCAACTTGTCTCTACATTTTTACCACAATGTATTCAACCTTACATGTGTGGTATCACACAACAGAAAACTTGCGGATAGTATTTTCCTAATGATAATGCTTCGTGCACAAATATAAAAAAAACTTTCCTCATACATCGAAGTCACTAATTGATGGATCATTACAAAGCATCTATTTTTCAGGTTCTCTGATCGAACAAAGAGGAAACTGTTGTAATATTTTCCCATGAGCTGAACAGGGTATGGCCATCAACAAATGTAAGTGATATTTATTATATTGTTATTGTCTAAATTTTGCAAATATTTTTTTAAGTTTAGTTGAGTTAATAATTTCGATGATAGGAATATTTGTACATATTTTATTTTAAAAATATTCATTCAATCGCCTATAATATAATAACTTGAACTAGTTTAATCTAATTATTGCATTGCATATGCTATTTGTTACAGTAACGAAATTTATATAAATTTACGTTAGATGTAAAAATTAAAACATTTGGATAATATACGAAAATGCGTCTCCATGTATATTTCTGAATTTCGACATTGCATGCGATTTCTAAATTTTTTTCCAAAATCTATAGGTGCTTTTCTTTGCTTTTTATAAGTTTTGTTTTTCTCTTAAAATTCTTGAGGAATTTTCATTCATATATATAATCACCAAATTAATCTAATTTTTTTAGGTAGTATAAAATTTACATTTGTGTAAATTTAAAGATTTAAGAACTTAACAATTACATTTATCATATCACCAATAAATTACTACGAAATATTTAGGCAATATAAGAATATTATGAGAATTTTCCGGGAAAAAAACTTCTCTTAATCAAATATAATTTAGAAACTGTCACAAAAGACAGAGACAAGTGTATCTCTTAAATTGCCACATAATTGTTCAGCCTGAGACCAGTAATTTTTATTTATTTATAAGAATGCAAATACATTCTTCTTCTTCATATTCCTTTTAGTCCTTCTATTTTACTTACTACGTCGTGTAGGAGGCACTCTTCTTGTAGAATGGGTCCGAACCAGTTTCCTTTTCTTTTCAGAATCGTGCTCAGTAGAGTCCTTTCATCGCCCACTCTTCTCAGGACTTCTTCATTTGTTATCTTATCTGTCCTATTTTTCTATATTTGTGTCCAGCACATTTCAAAACTTTCCAGATAGTTTTTGTCGGTCTTTCTTATAGTCCACGTCTCTGATCCAAGCATTTATATCTAGAATAGTGTGGGTACAAATTGTGTAGTACAAAAATAAAATTTGTGCCTCTCAATTCAAAAAATGATAAATTTAATCAATATTATCAAACTTTCATAATGCCAACGACGTCCCGGTAATAATGTCCCCGTCCCAGTGCAATGTCATCGCCCAGCGCTCGTTCATTCTTTGTTCGAATAATTCTTGTATTTCTTACTCTTTCTCATTTGTTTGCAGCTTTTCAGTTATATGGAGTCTACTAGAAAAAGCTCGGAAGTAAATATAAAAGTTGGAAGTTGTTTCGCCGACTATTTTCAAAAGTTTTCAACTAAATGATGCAATTCAATGAATTAAAACCGGAGTTTGTTAGTACGTTTGAAAAAAGTTTTGTGTGCGGAATATAATCAAATATATGTAAACTTCTTATATATTAAAGTCTACGAACGTCAATAGAATTACTGAAATCAGAATATTGAGTTTTTAAAGGCGATCGTCATAATAAAGTTTGTGCATTGCAAGGTTTCTAATAATCCATATAAATTCTTTTGTGTGCGCACATAAAGCACGGGGAGATTTTCGTTAATAAATCGTGATCTCAAACAAATTCTGGATTTTATATTTTTCTTCAGACTATATGGGCTTTTGTTAGAATGTTAAATTATACAAAGGCATATAGAATTATATTAAATATGTATTAGCAGCTCACTTGGTTTTAGATCTGTTTTAAACTTTTGCTTGGTTATAATAATATTTTTTAATATTACTAGGTACAATTATAATATGTTTAAATATATGTACCAAAACATTCAAAAATTATTATAACTAATATAGGGTATTTGAGCAATTATAATGGGAAAATCATACCATTATATCACAACAAATAGCACATATCAAACAAACATCTATCTGATTATGTTCATAAAAGATCTCAGCAAATTCATCTTTCTAGACTTATGTTTTTTTGCTGTTTTACAAAAATTTGTAACTTGGTTCTTTTTACCTCATAGGCGCGGTAAATTGCGACGGCCAGGAGGCAAACAGGTCCAATGTTTTATTTTCAATTTTAAAGGGATTTTACGAAATAATAGCTACATTATTCAGCCAATTTTAAATATAAATTTAATGAGTACATTTTTTATAGAGACAGCACTGCAATTATCCTTTATCTGGTTTTTCGTCAAAAATATTTTTTAGCAGAGTTGGATTAACTATTAATTTAATTTATTTTTGTAAAATCTTTTTTTTAACTGAATAAACATTCTTATTTATTATTTTTTAATGTTTACGTCTTTGCTAGGGTAAATGTTCAGTTGGTCCTTTTTAACCCCCACCCAGGTGTAAGCTTTTATCGAGGTTATAGAAAAGAAATTGGTGAATGTAACTTGAAATTAATAATATAACTTATAAAATGATTCAATAATAACACATACTTAGAAATTATAATATGCCTTCGTATTTAAAATAAGAGTGCTCACAACCAAAACAAATAATTTTAATAATTAATATTTTATTAGTCGAGTAGATTGGTAATGATAAATGGCTTTTCAATATTAAATTTGTATATCTCGTGTAAAATTGAGATCTTAGATATATGTATTAGTATCCTAAAATCAGATTCTGCTAGCTTTTTGTAAATTTGCTACATGAGAAGTTTTATTTTATAGAGTTGTAAAGAAAATTATCCATAATTGAATCTACACATTTTGTTGCTAAGAACTGTCTAATATTCTTTTTTATTTATCTATGGTTTTGTCAATACCCTGGCTGCTCATTTCTATAGCACTTTCTTTTTAGAAAATCTTGCGTTACCAAATTTTACAGTTTTTTTACAGTTTAAAATCATTTATTGCATTTGATACACAATATACATTTATAATTAAGCACATGGTATTCTACTCTAAGGGTATTTTACATTTCCAACATTAGTTTCTACTTGTATAAATAAATTTATTTAAAATAACAAGATATATATGTAACAAAAAAAAATGTTAAAAGTTTTTCAAAAAAAATTACATCCTTCGTTTTTTTTCTAAAAAAAAAGAAGCATAGTAAAATAACCAACAACGTATGAGGGAGGAGAACAACTGCAAAAAAATACACAGACAAAACTTAGTTGATGCAGAGTTATATTCATAACATTTATTAGCCGTTATGAGTCAATCATGTTTGCCATACCAAACTATTTCTGGTGCATATTGGCCTAGGGCTTGGATTACTCTTAGGGTAGTCCCTACATTTCAGATAAAAGTGTCCAGTGAGCTTCTTTATTTGGTCGAGTATCGTCAGTACGTCAGTCTGTTCATATATGTATTTTATTGAGTAATAGTGTCTCGTCAGTGGGTCCATCGATTTGTTGAGTACTAGTCGTAAAGCTTTGTTTTGTGTAGTCTGTATGATTTGTAGATTAGACTTTGTTGTCGCGTTCCATCCTGGAGCGGCGTACAACAGTATCGTTATCCAATTTATTTGCTACTGATAATATATCTGAGTTTTGCATTATTACTTTATAACATTCTGTAAAGTAGAGCACTAAGCTTATTAGCTTTAACAAATTAAATTGAAATATTTTGTTCAGTTTGCTCGGCCTGTTCTTCTACTTATTCAATTACTAATATCTAATTCTGCTTGCAGTTAATATATCAAATATAATATTATGTATAAAGGCATTCACATAGGTATGTTAGGTAGGTATATAATAAAGCATATACCAGCATCAGCAGCAGTAGTCCCATCAACGAAATCGGAAGTGGGAACAGAAGGCATTGACATCTAATGCGGTAATCTTTCATGAATGCACGTTTTAGCTCCGCAAATGTGATTCAAAACGATCCCGTGGGGCTTGCGCTAAGACTTTCGAATAATTAAATCGTTACATTTGAGGCGGCGGCATTGCTCCATGTGCATTGTGCTTTTGAGAACCGTAATTAATTATATTCCTCTGTGCTCATGCGAAATTCACATACACGCGCGCTTCTACGGCTCACATCGAGTTATATAATATATTTGTACGAATTCTCGTGTGTAACAGGTATATATGTCAGGGCGGGGGCAGGATATTTGGCGAAATTTTTATTAACTTCCCGTAGGGTAAGTTATAGTAATGGCAAAAAAATCGAATATAAAAATGTTTCCATATATTTACTTTTCAAATGTTTCTGAACATTTTGTCATACCTTTTAAAAAATAGATGTATGTGTGTATATGTGTTGTTTTGTATAGCTAAGGAAATGAATTTACGCATTCCAGACTAGGTCTTTTGTCTGGGTATGTCGGACTCGATACCGCCTGGGTATAATACCGACTAAAACCTCTTTGCCCTTGCCTCTGGTCTCCACGAAAACCGCCGTTAGGCGGGAGGATCTAGAATGTTATAATTTTTGCACTGATTTCATACTTATCTTTTAAATGAGCAAAGTCTCATTTGCTCTTTCTCTTTCCATAGATCGCAGGTTAATTAGCACTTTCTCGCAAATCTGTCTAAGGCGTTCCAAGCAGCCTCAGTTATCAGCATCATTTCTACAACAGTATCTGGAGCAATTCTTTGGCTTAATATCTCTTATACATCGACCTGTAGAGCATGTGTGTATGTGTGGATAACATTTTCCTTCGACAATTTCGGAAGCACCGCTTATAATATCTATATTTGTATAGGATAAATTATTTTTCTTTAACACAATAAATTTGATCTTAAAGTGTGGGCGTCAACTGTAGTCAGTAGCTACTTACGAAACTCGGAACCCACATGCGAACGAAAGCATAGAGTCTGATTAGAATCGCTTAAACATAGAGCGTAATTGAAAGCTTTGATAAATTTATACAATTCAACGGCTTATCGTAGCTTTTATAATATTAGTATATTATTTTAGACTATGAAATCTATTGGGTTACAAAGTTTCATCAAAATCGTCAAAAAGTTTTGTTTAAGATTAATAATTACGAAGAAACGGCCGATCTTTACGGAAAACTAATCAACGCGATTCCCAACCAACATGTTGCAAACAGTTATAAAATTTTTAAAATTTGTAAAAGATTGTAAAACACACTTTTTCTCAAGTTTTATAAGATTAAAACTTTATATTAAACTATGAATTTAAATGTACACATTTTTTATTGAATTTGAAATAGTTTTATTAAAAAAATGCACTAAAGTATCTTGGCTTAATCAATTGCTTCACAACAATTACCATATGTTAAACAAACAGCTATCTGACTATGTTCAGTAAAGCTCCCAGCTAATTCATCATTGTAAAAATATATTGTTTTTATACTTTTTAAAAATTTTACCTGTTTTTTTATTCCATGGGCGGGAGATAAACGAGACAGACGGATAGCAAACAGATTCAAAAACTTATTTTTAATTTTGAAAGGAATTTTACAAAATAATAGCTAATTATTCAACCAATGCAAAATATAAATTACATGGGAACACTTATTACAAAAAAAAAAACACTGTACATAACCTTGATCTGTAATTTAGTCAGAAGCATTTATAAGAAACGTTTGAGTAGCAATTACTTTCATTTATTTCTTGCAAAATAGGTTTTTTACCGTAATTTGTAATTTATTCACTATATCTTTATCTGTTTATCAGGATAAGGTTCAGTTGGTCCTTTATACCTCACCAGAAGTAAGCTACTACGGAGGTTATATTACAACATATGTTGAATCTCATTTTATATTAATATTGCATCTCATTAAACAATTAAATAAAGCACATTTGAAAATAATAGTAATGTCTCGTAATAAACTAAACAACAGTGCAGTTAAATAACAAAAACTAATATTATTATTTAATTAATATTTATACGGCCGTATATCTTTTGATGTCGATGTCACTTGATTCAAGGCGATTGCTGATTAAACTTTTATTTCTTTACTTCCAAATATTGTTGTTAAAAATCCCTAACTTCACTTGTTTTTGAGTTATTGTTGGTGGACCTATTTATGGGCGGACTTTTAGACCTCGCTTATCCTATAAAAATACTGAACATACCAATAGGCTAACTTATGGCTATTTTTGAAAAGTATCATAAATAATACGTGATGTGATTCAATGCCACTTACTTGTGAATAAACTGAAATTTTGAGCTAAATATTTTTTTACTACATTTATTTAGAATCCAATATCATCAGATTTAGATACCGATTCTGTCACATAACAGACGAATGTTATGACAAGGCTATGTTATGAAGAACTTTCTATAAAAATTCGTTCTAAATATTGACAAAAACCATGTGGGTGCTGTGCAGTCAGATAGTAAACCTAACCTAGAAACCGCACAAATGTCAAAAAAATGTTATTTAACAGGTTCTTTCTGACTCAGGTTCATAACATACGAGTGACGTTATAATTTATGTGTAAAATGCCTGAATGCACAGCAAATACATGACATTTTAACAGTATTCAGTATGATTCAGTAGCATAATGTATGGAAGTTGGAGCGTAACATGGCCTTGCCATAACATTTGTCTGTTATGCGGCAGAATCGGTCTCTTATTAAATTTTTGCATTGATTATTTATACTTTCATTAGATTGCATTGCCGTGTTCTGAAACTATCCATTAATTGACCTTCCTTAAATAAATCTATCACCACTATTCATAAAATAATTCATCATGCAACTTTCACACTACCGTTTCTTTTATATTCTGCTTTGTAATGATATCTCGTGCGAGTTTAAAAAAGCTCTCGGCGAGCTTTTAGTTACAAGTTTTTTTCTACACTGTCGGACACCATATTAAGGCACTTAATAACCAGCTTTTAGGGAATCAATAAACGATGCTTCATTGATAAAATCTCTCTCTCACTCGCAACGGCTTGCCGTTAGCCCTTTACGTAGAAATTGCACGGAAAAGCGAACACCAAAAGCTTCTCAGCCAGTGCAATAAACTGATCGAGCGTGAACTTCCAATATGGACACAAGATACTTGATAAAGACACCTTTGAAGATGGAACGCAGACGAGCATTCCATTCATACACGATATATCTATGCACGATTTGACACAATTCGATTTTATAATATGCTCGTTTCGACGTATTTCCATGGTATTTAATATTAGTGTTTGAGTAGGTATTGTGCATTTAGTATAGTATCTATGTCAATAACTATAAAGAAAAAAATGTTGTACACTGAATAAATTACATAATCATATATTGAGTAGAACACCCGCGGGTTAAAAAACTCACACTGTAAAAATATTGTATATACAATAATTGTTACTATATACATTTTAGATTATTAGATATGCAGTTTGTAATTGGTAAAAGCATGCAAAAAGTAATGAAAGAGTTAAATGATTTTTAACTTCCCGTAGGGTAAGTTATAGTAACCGCAAAAAAATCGAAAATAAAAAATTTTATATACCTGTACGTTTCAAAGGTTTCTGAACATTTGGCATACCTTAGAGAAAATCGATGTATGTGTATGTGTGTGTGTGTGTGTGTACGTGTGTGTATGTATGTGCGGATACAATATTTTCGTCGACGATTTCCTGAACACGGATCTAACAATTTGATTTATTTCAAAAACATTCGATTCCTATTAATAAGGAGACGTGCTGATTAGTTTTTAGGCATAGGCAGGGTTAGCAGTTTCGAAGATAGGGGAAAGGAAAAAAGTACAAAAAATGGTTATTCAATGTTTGAGAGTGAGTTATCGTCCGATTTATGCCGTTTCGGAGGTATGGAGCGCAAAGGGTGTAAAAACGGTTATGCTGAGAGAACGGATCATCCGATTAAATTAATTTAAAAAAGCATTTTGCTTGAGTAGACGGTGTGCAAAAAATGCTTTTACCGAAAATTTCGTAATTTTGAAAATTTAAAAAAAAAATTCAAATTTTGAAAAAAATCAAGGTTTTCAAAAAAATTTTTTCATTTTTATCAAAATTTGGAAAAATATCAAAGTTTAAGAAAAAAAAAACGATTTCTTACAAAATTTTAGAATATTTCGAAATTTTAAAAAAAATCGAACATTTCAAAAATTTCAAATACACAAATAATTTAAAAAAAAAAATATTATGAAAAATCAAACTTCTGAAAATATTTGAAAAGTGTGAAAACATTTAAATTAACAAAAAATCAAATTAAAAAAAAAAAAAGTTCATACACAAAGTTTTTGTAGAATACGTTCTTGGTCTAATTTTTAAAGCTTTATAGGTTTAGAGTATGTATTTATAATAATAATCATTCTTAAATTATTCAAAAAATATTGATTATTTTCATTTCTCGAATGTTTAATTACGGTACGGGAAAATCAAGCAATTTGCCTCAAGCCACGATGTCATGCGCCCCACTAGTTTGAATAAATTTTCTTCAAAATGTGTAAAGTGATCCAATTAAAAAATCTATATTATGGTTTTATGTTTTGTGTTACATTGTTGTTTATATAATAATATAATATCCAATACCTTTTCCACTATCTACTGAATTGCACTGGTATTCTATATACTACTTAAATTCAAACCCGTCAACTTTATCACGTAGTATTTCCATTTTATTTATTTATCTTAACACTAGGAATATTCCGTAAAATAAACTAATATAATATGAGTGAAGAACGATATATTATCTGATCCTCGCGTTATAAAATCTCATTCATTGTATGTTACAGGAAAATATTGACATAAGAGTTCTTTAGAAAAGCATTGTAGAAATCACTACAACAGTTCATTTCTTGGAGCAATCGATTTTAGCCATTAATAGCAAGAATAAATCTCGAGTTTCTATATTGATCGCTGGAATTTGGTGGAATTTATAAGAAAAAAAAACATTCCGTCTTTTAAATTATATTACAGTAATTTTTTTCAGTTTTGCATGATGTATAAAGAACGGAAAATTTTTAACTACTGATAAAAAATTATAAGTTTATTCTGAAAATTTATTGTTTTGTCTTAAATTCATTTCAGTTAAATATAGGGTAGGGCGGTGCACAAAGGTTCAATT
>NW_020537237.1:0-19786 GCF_003426905.1 Ctenocephalides felis | reverse complement strand
TTCTATTACAGGTACGTAGATGAAATTTTTACTTGTGTGCCAGTTAAAAACTTTGAACTTTACTCCACAATTTCAAACTCTTTCATGAACATCTCTCATTCACTTCGAAAAAGAACAGAAACATTCCATCAGCTTTTTTGACGTCAAAATTATAAAAACCTTAGATAACCGTATCATCACAAATTGGTACCAAAAACCTACTTGGTCGGGCAGGTATTTAAATTTCTTCCTATCACCCATCTAGCATGAAAATATGGTAAACATAGTGTACTATAATAAGTTAGTTGACCACGCCATACTTCTCTCGGACAAACAATTTTGGTCTGCTAATTTATCGTTAATCCACACAACACGATTAATAACTCTTATCCTTCTAATCCCATCAAACTCTGTCACGTACAATAGACTCAGATTTCTCAATAATAACAATAATACCTCTTTTCTTCCAACAAAATCTCCCAAAGACAATAACTTTATTGGTAATGTTTGTCTCCCGTTTATTAAAGAACTCTTTCCCATTTGGAAAAAACTGTTCCACAAGGTCGACTTAAGATTAATTTGTAACATAGACTTAACCCTTAGCTCCCTTTTTCCAACCTCAAATCACCCACTAGTTTGGAACGCACATCAAATATTGTTATAATTAAAATGCAATATTGTGATTCCATTTACATAGGTGAAACTGGACAAAATTTAATAAAACGACTAAAACAACATGATAATAACTCTAAAAACCCACGACAAAATCAAACTATGATAACAGAACATATAAAAAATTTTAAACATTCTTTTGACTCTTTATAACGCTAGTATACTTTATCATGAACGGAACATTATTCAGAGAAGATTTGCTGAATCTTGTCTGATCAGCACCTCGAAATTTTGTATTAATAAACGCCATGATGCCTCCTTACTCTGTGAAAATTATCAGGTGATACTTAATAATATTTCCAAATTTGTTTCCTCTTAACCTACGTAATTCCGAACCTGTAAACCTACCCTTACGCGGTCCGATCCCGAACTTTGATTCTTAGCCTCTCACCCATACTTAGAAACACTGATTGTAAAAAACCGCCAACTATTCCCTCAAAACGGTCTCTTCAAATAATTTTTAAACACATGTACTACAGCCTCGGGCTCTGTCACATAAACTACGTTCTCTGTGCAAAATATATTATATATTCACAAATATTTTGCTATACTCTGTTCAACAAATTAATATAAAAAAAACAAGTTAATGTATATATGATAGTGCAAAATGTGTTTCCTTGCGCTAGCTACTGATGTAAGACCATATTTATGTAAGTACCTTCATTGTGTCTTATATGTGTATGTGTCTGTATTGCCATATGTATGTATATGTATATATATGTATATATATATGTTGTATATTGTGTGTATGTAGTATATATGTATATGTGTAGGTGTATGTATGTATATATGTATATATACATATGTATATGTCCGTATGTATATGTTATATATACGTATTATCGTATGTATATGTGCATATGTGTACGTGTTTTTACATGCATATCATATATACATGTTTGTGTGTGTATGTTATGTATATATTACGCTTTTGTATGTTTATATATTTCTTTTTACTTTTCATTTCTCTTGTTATCTATCTGTTGAGTATAATTGTTATTGTGTATAATTATTACTTATATCTAGTTCTTTTTCCAATTTCTGTCATTTTTTCCTAGATTATAAATTTTCAATATTCATTCTGTAGATCCATGATGATGACATAAAATACTATGTCGAAACGTTTGGAAAAATAAAGATTAACTTCTAAATCTTTGCCTTTTATTTGATGTATGCCCTTGAAGAACTTACTCATATATATATATATATATATAATATATATATAACATTTAAATCAACACGTTGAAAAATTTCGAGTTTTTTTTAAATTAAATTAAAACCACTTGATTTTACTGATGGGGGGGGGGCCATCAAAAAAATTTGCCACGGGCCCCGGGTAGCCTAGTTACGCCATTGGTTGCAATGTCGGCTTTTTACTTGTATTAGAGACATATTGCTATCTATATTTCCAAGTAAAAATCGTTGTCACTGCAGCCTGACAATAGGCTGCTCGAAGTGGGTATCGAACCCGGGACCTTTGAAACCGCTTACCTATGGGCGAACCCTTCTTTGAAATACTGAACACTCTAATAAAAAAAACTTGATCGCATAATTGCTTCAATGAATTTTTTAGTGTGTTTAACTTGTTATTGTCGTCAGTCAATTTTATGGATTGATTTCAAACATTGTCTAAAATAATCAGGTTCGTACATAATTGTTGTTTACGTAAACTATATTTCACATTTCTACGCAGGAATTTTGCATTATGGAAAATCCATTTACCATTTGCAAATTACCCGTGCGATTTCATCACTGACAAGTACACTCTTGAGAGGCATATTTATGAAATGTTATGGCTATCAAGGAAAAAATAGAAATATAATGGCTTTACCTTGGTGTCCGAGAAATGCATCTATATATAATACTTGCTGAAATTGGTACTACGGTCCTAGAATCCGTAACTTGGAGAAAACTCTCAATGGTAATTGAGAATTCCGCTAAAAGAAGTATTGATACGATGTGGCTTTGATTAGAAATAATGAGACCCCAGGACTCGCTGGTTAATTTTGAACAAATGACTGTATTTTAAAAAATAAAACATTCAATTCTTTGAAATAATAAACTTCTTCTATAAAATAATAAAACACAATGTCAATTTAATAAGACAAAAACAATTTAAAGAAAACTATCATCATTAGAATCAATTAGTCAATAAGCAACTAAACTAATAAAAAAACTACTCAATTTGGACGACAGTACGGATACCGAACCGAATTAAAACACCGAAGTTGATCACCGAAACCGAACCGTAAAGGAAACTAGGATGGATGGAAAATAAAAGACTGAAAAAAGGTTGACTTCGATCTAAAACGAAAAGACGACTGAATGAGACTGAAATAGACTGACCTCATATCAATGCATGGGTCAAAAGTTTTTTGGAAGGAAAGAGACAGGTAGCCTGGATTAGAAAGAAATTGTTCTGTTGACATATTGCAAACCCAAGATGGCGACTATATTAATTACGATACATATAAGAACACTTATTGCAGCGGTTTCCAACCTTTTTTGCACTGCGCTCCCCTACTCTAATCAAAAGAATTGTTGCGCCCCCCTTAATTTTTTCAACAATTTAATTTTATAAATACTCAACTTATATTATCAGACTACAATCGAATATGCAATATTATGTGAAAATATATATAAAAAATAATTATTTTTTGTTTATTTTTTAATATCGTTCCAAAAATGTTGGGTTATTAACTTCCCGTAGGGTAAGTTATTGTAATGGGCCGAAAATCGGAATTGAAAATTTTTACATTTCTCGACGTTTTGAAGGTTTCTGAACGTTTTGGCATACCTCAGAAAAAATGGATGTGTGTGTGTGTGTGTGTGTGTGTATGTATGTGTGGATACAAATTTCCAGTCACGTTTTAGGGCGCACGGATCAACCGATTTAAATGGTTCAAAAAACATTCGATTCCTATGGGTGGAAAAGAGCTGATTAGTTTTTAGCAAAGGCAGGTCCAGCCGTTTCGGAGATACGGAGCAAAGAGTGCAGAAAATATAAATCGAATTTTTGAGCGAACGGAGTATCCGATTGAATGATCTAAAAAACATTCAATTAGTAATGATTGGGAGAAGTGTTTATTACTTTTGGCAAAGACAGCCCCAGCCATTTCGAAGATACGGAGCTAAATATGTAAAAAATGGCAGTTTTGAGAGAACTAAGCGTCCGATTTAAATGATTCAAAGAACTTTCTGCGTCTTAACAAAATAATTGATTTTGAAAAAAAAATTTGTTCATTTTTTTTTTTTTTTTTTTTTTTTTGGGTTTTGGTATTTTGTATATCGAAAATATTTCAGATTTTTTTTAATTCTGACTATAGTTCTAATATACTTTACAAATAATTTCAACTCTGCAATTCGTTTATATAATTCTTATAAATATTACACAATGTTACAATATTTATAATAATCTATTTGAAAACATTCAGTATTCCTCGAACATTTCGTTACGGTGCGGGAAGTTCCAGCAATTTGCCTTAAGGCACGATGCCATAATTGCCTCAAGACAGAATTCCACTTACAGCTAGTTTTTGATAATAGTATTCTGGCAACAAAGGTACGCGCTACCCTTGCCCTACAACAGCCTGGCGTCCCCCTGAGCTCCTCACAGTTTTTGAACCGCTGACTTGTTGAATTTTATGGAGATTTATTGACATATGATTTTGAAAATATTTTAAAACAAAAAATATTTCAGGAAGTTTTCCAACTATTTATTTAATGACTATTCGCATATAGCTTTGCGAATATAAATTCCTATATGCTCGTCAAATAGTTGAGTAAATTAAACAACTCAACAAAAAAAAAGTTTTTAAAAAAGATTAACATTTTTGAAAAAAAAATTACTTTGAAAAAATTAGATTTTTGAGAAACCATAAATTTAAAAAAAAAAATTTTTTTTTGAGAAAAGACTTTTTGAAAAAAAAATGTTTTCTTTATTTTGAAATATTTTGGAAGTTCTGAACTTTTTTTCAAAGCAATCGTACTGCTTTAAAATTCGATTTACAAAAAAGTAACAATTAATAAACGAAACAATTTTATTACGACGATTATCACATAAGAAAATTCAATCAGTTGTTCATCTTGGCCATACAAGTGAGATATTTTTGAATTATTAAAATCGGACACTCCGTTCTCTTAAAAACTGAGTTATGTTTGTGGCTTTTTTGCTCGTATCTTCGAAAACGGCTAGACTTACCTATACCAAAAACTACTCAGCATGTCTCCTTATCAACAGCAATCGAATGTTTTTTGAATAATTGAAATCGGTTGAACCGTGTTCCCAAAATCGTCGACGAAAATTTGTATCCGCACACACACACATACACACATACATATATCTATTTTTTCTAAGGTATGCCAAAATATTCAGAAACCTTCGAAACATAAAGATATATAAAAATTTTCATTTTAGATTTTTTTGCGATTACTATAACTGACCCGTTAATAATGATAATAATCTAAGAATAATATACATTTAATATGCCCAAATATTCATTATGACATAATTAATATTTTTTTTTCTTATAGCTGCTGGATTGATGATAGCGTAACGATGTGGTTTCTTACATTACCTGTCTGCCTAGCACTTTTAGTCTCTGCAGGTTATAATAAATGAGCAAATTGTAATTTACAAGATTTTATATCATTATTCATATATTTTTATTGCAGTCTTTCTGGTGTGCGTAGTACGAGTTCTGTTGAAAAAGCTAAATCCATCCTCAAACCAAACTCCGCCTCTAGTTTTGAGAAAAGCAACCAGAGCTACAATAATTTTGGTATTCATTTATATTTTTATTTATACAAAAGTAGTGAATTTATTTTATCGTTAATATTATATTTTGTAATGAACACTGGGATAAAATTTGATTTATCCCTCTCGGATGTGATACAACTATGCCAATGCTTTTTCCAATTTTGAAAATATTTTCATACTTCATTACTTTCATTTACTTCACTATTAGAAATTATCTACTAGGGCTGACTTATTACAAACTTCCCGAAGAAGCAGTTTGTTTGAAAACTTAGAGTTTTTTTGCAAAGCAATGTTAACAATATTTGTACTTATTATTAATATTCTTAAAAAGTACCTGATAACTTGATGTGCGTATGTTCAATGATCATTTTTTACCACCAAGTATTATTTGCATAACTTTTTTCTGGATCTTCACAACCGCTGAACCTGCCTTCCCAAAAATTGGCTAATTTTCATTTCGTCAATATGAGTAAAATGTTTTTTAAATCATTCAAATCGGGCGCTCAAAACCCGAATTTCTATTTTTGGCATTTTTTGCTTCGCATCTTCGAAATGGCTGAACATACCTTTGCCTCCCGTCAGCACGTCTCCCTATCAGTAGGAATCGAATGGTTCTTGATTTATGCAAATCGGTTGATCCGTGCTCTCGAAATCGTGGACGAAAATTAATTATTTGTCCTAATTGCATACATACATATTACTTACATCCAAACATACGCATACACAAACATCGAGAAGTTAAAAATGAAAACAAAATTTGTACTGATTATTAAAATTTTTGTAAATTTGATGTGCAAATCTACATTGATCATTTTTGACCACCAAATGACACTTTTTCGGACCACCAAATGCCACTTTTTTGGATCACCAAAAACGCTGACCATCGCAAGAATTTAGTCAATTCTTCATTTCGTCGCACAAATAAAATGTTTTGAATTTTTCAATCGGATAGAGAATGGGCCTCTAAAAATTTTAATTGCTATTTGTATCATTTTGCCCCCTATTCCGAAATGGGTAAAACTGTCTTCCCGTACCGTAACAAAATATTCAAGGAATATTAAATATTTTCAAATAGATTACTATAAATACTGTAGCATTGTCTAATATTTATAAGAATTATATAAACAAAATTGCAAAGTTGAAAATATTTGTTTAAAGTGTTAGAACTTTAGTCAGAATTAAAATTAAAATCTGAAATATTTTCAATATAAAAAAAATTTTTTTTGCAACAATTTTTTTTCCAAAAGCAATTATTTTGTTAAAACAAGCAGAAAGTTTTTTGAATCATTCAAATCGGACGCTTAGTTCTCTCAAAAACTGCCATTTTTTGCACATTTATCTCTGTATCTCCGAAACCGCTGGACCTGCCTTTGCCAAAAACTAATCACCCCTTCTCCCCGTCATTACAAATTGAATGTTTTTTGGATTATTCAAATCGGATGTTCCAATCTCTCAAAAACTCGATTTCTATTTTCTGCACTTTTTGGTATGTATCTTCGAAACGGCTAGACCTGCCTTTGCCGAAAACTAATCAGCACATCTCCCTATCAATAGGAATCGAATGTTTTTTGAACCATTCAAATCGGTTGATCCGTGCGCCCGAAAACGTGACTGGAAATTTGTATCCATACATACATACACACACACACACATCCATTTTTTCTGAGGTATGCCAAAATGTTCAGAAACCTTCAAAATCTCAAGAAGTGTAAAAATTTTCAATTTCGATTTTTGGACGATTACAATAACTTACCCTAGAGGAAGTTAAAAATATATACGAACAACGAAATAATTAAATTATCATAAAATAACAATTAATACGTTATGTTAATTTCCGAGCTAAAATATGAAACTATTTAAAACCATTTTAAGCGTTTTGTATGTAAAATTCATCTTAACAAAGTTGCAAGAAATGAACAGAGATTCAATATTCTCCCAAAAAAGCTTATCAATTTAATAATTTTTATTTTAAAAATTATGAAATTATTTATTTCTCCCAATTTTTTTTTTATTTTATTTTATTTTTCCCAAAAAAGCTTATCAATTTGATTTTTTATTTTATTTTAAACATGATACATCAATAAAAATATTGATGAGGTGCCCATGAATAAGTTTGATTAGAAAACGAATAACATTCTATCTCACACAAAATTATCGAGATCAGGATCAATGCTTAAAATAAATTGCCGTGACAATTTTTCGGATTTAAAATTTTGACATTCTGAAAAATTTGCCGCCCCCCAAATGGTGCCGCCCTAGGCCCGGGCCTCAGGCCTATGGGGTAATCCAGCACTGGCAAGTCTTGATATAGCTTTGATCATAAACGCGATTTTTTTCACAGATTTTTTTATACTATTAAATTTTTGCTGTTACTGTTAAAGAGATAGCATTATTAATAATAATGTAACTTTTCTTATTCCATAATAATAGTTGTGATTTTAACTTCCTCACCATTTTATATAATATTTATTATATTATTAACTTCCCGTAGGGTAAGTTATTGTAATGGGCCGAAAATCGGAATTGAAAATTTTTACATTTCTCGACGTTTTGAAGGTTTCTGAACATTTTGGCATACCTCAGAAAAAATGGATGTGTGTGTGTGTGTGTATGTATGTGTGGATACAAATTTCCAGTCACGTTTTAGGGCGCACGGATCAACTGATTTGAATGGTTCAAAAAACATTCGATTCCTATTGATAGGGAAAAGAGCTGATTAGTTTTTGGCAAAGGCAGGTCCAGCCGTTTCGGAGATACGGAGCAAAGAGTGCGGAAAATAGAAATCGAATTTTAGAGAGAACGGAGTATCCGATTTGAATGATCTATAAAACATTCAATTAGTAATGATTGGGAGAAGTGTTTATTAGTTTTTGGCAAAGGCAGGCCCAGCCATTTCGAAGATACGGAGCTAAATATGTAAAAAATGGCAGTTTTTGAGAGAACTAAGCGTCCGATTTGAATGATTCAAAAAACTTTCCGCTTGTCTTAACAAAATAATTGATTTTGGAAAAAAAATTTTTGTTCGATTTTTTTTTTTTTTTTAGTTTTTTGTTGAAACAAATAATTTCAACTTTGCAATTCAGTTTATATAATTCTTATAAATATTAGACAATGTTACAATATTTATAATGATCTATTTGAAAACATTCAGTATTCCTCGAACATTTTGTTACGGTACGGGAAGTTCCAGCAATTTGCCTTAAGGCACGATGCCACCCACCCCACTAGTTTTATTTAATACTATGCAATTTTATTACGTCTAAGGCTTTAATTTATTACGGTAAGTACTTATATCAAAAATCGCACCGGCGGAGCAATGTAAATTTATATGGTGTTATGGTTTTGTTTTCTATACACTATAGTGCATATATGCAGTCAGAGCCGTGCCTAGCCTTTTGAGGCGGCCAAATGAAAAAAACAACAAATTTAAAGGCGGCCATAACAAAAAGTGGCCATAATAAATAGCTGTCGCATTAAAAGTCCACTGAATTAAAAGGCGGCCAAATTAAGATTGCTGGATTAAGAGGCGGCCAAACTCAAAGTCCGCTGATTTCAGTCGCTGCCGTAAAGTCCGTTTTATTATTAAAAGACCAAAGTAGCGTACTAAAAATCAGCCAAAGGCGGCCGTATTGAATGCAAATTAAATTGAATGTAAATTTAAAAGACCAAAGTACCGTACTAAAAATCAGCCAAAGGCGGCCGTATTGAATGCAGCTCTGTTTCCAAATTATTTATAAGTGTATAATCTTGGTATAAATGGCAACTTTGCTGTAAAGTAAGTTGCATGAACTATACAGCATGTGTAAATAATCGACTTAACTATAAAAAATATATTGATTCATGGGTACATTGCAATGTGAAAAACTATCGCAGATTATTCATATTCGTACAAATTTTCTAAAAATGTTAGTTATTTTTTATAAATAGTTTAAAAATTACATACTATCGAACAAGAAGCAAACTGTAGTAAATTAAAAACATGATTCAAATTTCCAAAGCAATTTGTTAATCAATAACTGAGAAACGACTAGTCGATTATTGACAAAATTTAAGCACGATTCTCAAATAGAACGTTTGCAATGGTTTTTAAATTTTAAAAATCGATTCACGAATGTAGGCTATAACGCGGACGAAAAATTTGGACATTTTTGAAAATTCTAAAGAAACGGCTCGGCCGATCATGAGGCAAAACTAACCAGCATGAGCGCTTATGGAATTTGCGAATTTCAATGATTTTTCAAATAGGATTGTGCATTTTTAAGAAAACGTTGAATAAAAATTAAATTTTAACTCACGTAAAAAAGTATTTGATAGTATTTTAAAAAGTAATATGACTCACCGTAGGGTCGAAATATTTAGTTATTTTTGAGACCATGATCACTATCGCCAAGAAAGTTTTATAAATATCATTGTAAAGCAATATTTAAAAATTAAACACGAAGAAACGACCCGATCGATCTCTCAGAACTAATTAGCACGATTCCTGAATGATATCTTTCAAACAGTTTCTGAATTTTTAAAATCGATGCAGAATTTTTGGCTAAAACGTGTACGAAAATTTTTATATTTTTCTGTTGATTGGAAACAGCTTGGCCGATCGTCGCACAAAACTGAAAGACGCTAGTCATTATTAGTTACATCAAATGACTTTTAAACTTTTGAATATCCAATTCAATTTCAATTCGTTTTTGAGAAAACGTTGGCGAAAAGTAAAAAGTCGTATTTTTTGTGACATATTGGATATTTTCCTATTATTCTATTTTTATGGGCGGCCATTTATATGCTCGCACGCAGGCGGCCACATACCCAGGCACGGCCCTGTATGCAGTTATTATTTTCATCGATGTAAAAGTAATTTTAATTTCTTAATTAAATTGTATCGTGAATCGCATGCAGAAAGAAATTATTAAATTCCAAATCCTGATTATGCTTTGATGTTTTCAGATTCCACTATTTGGATTGCAGCATTTACTCATTCCATTCAGACCAAATACTGGAACGTTTGCAGAAGTGATTTATCAAATAGTTTCGTCTGTATTATTAAGCTCACAGGTTTGTTATAATACATATACATGCATTTCTTCAATTCAATTTCAGTTTAAAAGCATGTGTTTCATTGTATATGGTGAATTGCAATGTGTTGTTGATATGTTTTTTTACCCAAAAATTATTATAATCTTTCACTCTTATTTAAATATTACACAATATTATTTGTTTTGTAATATTATTATTTTTTGGAAAAATTAGATTTCTTATATTTTGTTTTTTTTTTTTAATTTTGAACATTTTTTTTAAACAATCGCGCTGAATAGCTGATTCGGCGTCGCAATATCAAGTTAGCGTAGTCGGCTAACGTGTAAACGAGGTAACGGAACCCATATAAATATACACAAAATTTGTACTTATCATTATAATCTTTATAAAATATCTGAAAATACGATGTACATATGTTCATCGTATCATGTCTAATGATCATTTTTGACCGCCAAATGGATTTATTTTTTACTTTTTTATTGGATCTTCGGAGACGCTAGACCTACCTTTACAAAAATTTTGTAAAGTTCAATTTGTTCATTTCGTCAATACTAGTAAAATGTTTTTTAAGTTATTTAAATCGGACGCTCCGTTATCTCAAAAACTCACAAAAACGAAAAATACCATTTCTGGCACTTCTTGCTCTTTTAATGTTTTCTTCATATCAAATAAATGTAAGTTAATAAATTTATTTTTTATGTTTCAGGGAATATGCGTTTCATGCTTGTTCTGCTTTCTGAACCAAGAAGTTCATCAGGCGTTGAAAGGAACTTTCAGAAAATTTTATCATCAAAATATTTTTAACAGAGAATCAATAACAATTCTAGAAACAATGCAAGTTATGCCAAATGTACAAAGTGATGTAAATAATTAATTGGTTTGATTTTATTAAATTGCCATTAATAACCACAATAATATGAAGAAGTTCACATTTATGGAATTAAAATGTATTAATTTTTAATAGACCTAACAGACTGAAATTTTAATATATTATTTTTAGTTAAATTTATTCTTGAACTAATATGTTTTAAATAATTGATATTTGATTATTATTTTATTTGCCATTTAAAATAGTTCAAATCTTTAGATCCGAAGAATATGAGATGAAATATATATAAAGTATATATTGTGATATAACTTTGTTTGATTAATTTATGATTATTTATAGGATTTCAATCATTATAGATGATAAATAAAAACTGATCTGAAACTAATAACAAACTTATAATCAAATGCGAGTTTTTTAATCTTGGTTGTTATAAATAATGCAATCCAGACCTGACTGGATATAATTATGGTTATGACAAAAAGTGAGATAGAATAAAAAGGAAAAATGCGAATTAGCTAACTTTCAGAATGTCAGTCGATTTTCCAAATCAATATTTACATTTCTTTTTACTTCATATTGATATGTAATAAATTATAAATTTTTATTTAAAAAAACTTCAAGTGAAAATTTATTCAGTGCGTTATCATCAATCATCACAAATACCAAACATATTTATATAATATATAAATTACATTAATACAATCTTTCATTCATTTATCATTAAAATATATCCATAACAAAGATATAAAAATAGTAATTCAATATGGTGCAAAAAAACACTCAATTTATAACATATGCATTAGTTGGGATTTTAAAAAACGTCGTTCGATATTTAAAAAAAAAACTAATAATACATATATTTTCTGATGTTAAACAATTTACAAAAAAAAGATATTGTTTTTACTTGACTCCCATATTGAATCTCTTCAATCGTAGCTGGGCTTTTTCAGCATTTGTCATTGTAGGCTTTATTTTAACATCAGTTGATGATGTTGTTACATTAGTATTCTGAATTGAACCGAATCGTTCTTTCCTTTTCTCAAGCTTTTCTTTAGCCTCGGCCTCCGAAAGTTTCTTCGAAACGGAGCTTCCAAACCTCTCCGCTCGCTTTTTTAAAACTTCAAGGGTTGCATCCTATAAAAGAGAGAAAAGATAACATTATATATTTAGCATGTCTCCCCATTAACACGAATCAAATGTTTTTTGAATCATTTAAATCGGTTGATGCGTGCGCCCGAAATCGTGGACGAAAAATTGCATGGAAACACTATACACACACACGCCACACATAGTATTTCTTATAAAGTATGCCAGAATGTTCAAAAGCCTTTGAAACTCAAAAAGCCTTAAAAATATACAAGAACCCTGAGCGTAAGTTCCTGCGTTTTTTGGCGAATAATTCAACTGAATTAGACAATACTACACAGAGTCCTTATTGATTTATTGCAAATGAAACTTAATGAAAATCCAAAAAGAGCATTTTCAGGTTTACCAAAAATATGTACTTGATGACTTAAAATATTCCTTATGCATACAGATGTTGGCACAAATATCTTAAATATTAATTTGTTTACAATTGCAAATAAGGTCAAAGTTGCTTGAAACACAAAAAACGAGTGTGAAATTGATTGTTTAAAAAACAAATATGTTTGGAAGATGCTGCTGTGTGAATAACGATTGTTATTGCAAACGAAAAGAATTGGCCTAATAATTGATATTTATGATATTTGTCATCAAGTACATATTTTTGGTGATTTGAGAATGCTCTCTTTCGATTTTCATAAAGTTTAATTTGCAATAAATCAACAAAGACTCCGTGTAGTATTGTCTAATTTAGTTGAATTATTCGCCAAAAAAAATGCAGAAACTTTCGCTCATATAATTCATTCATTATTTTTAAGATATGCTAAATCTTTTACAAATTTTTGACTCAATGCTATCAATAATTTTTACTTACTTAAAAATCAAAGATGAAATTTCTTGCATATCTTTATGTTTCAAAGAAGATAGTCGTAAAATGTATTTGAGATGGTGGTAAAATGTTCAGAATAATTTGAAACATCAAAATATAAAAATTGCAAATCGGAATTTTAAGTGCAAAATATATTCTTTTTTCTTCACAAAGATAAATAAAATGCGACATATGCCTAAACAGTTCTTTAATATCTTTTTTTTTTTTAAATTAGTTTCAAATCACAAATATCAAACAAGAAGATTATTCAATATATTTGTTAAAAATGTCATATTTAACTTAAATCAATTCTTACCTCACTCTTTGCTATTGACTTAGAATTGTTCAGCCCAAATCTTTGTGCCCGTAATTCTTTCTTCATATCAGATGGTAATTGTGTCCCAAATTTCTTTGCACGCATCTCTAGACGCTGTGACAAAAAAAAATAAGTTAAAAAATATTCTTATTTAAGTAATAATATTACTTATTAGTACTTGTAGACCCTTGTTTGTTCAATATTATTTGTTCAAAGTAACTTCTTTTTCCCAACTCGTTTATTATAAAACAACTATTAACAGATATGATAAGTTATTGTAGCTTGATATTCAAAATTATTATTCACTGGCCTTCATTCAATCAAAAATATTTTTCCAATATAGATCATCAATATGTTTTTACCAGAAAATATCAAATTTATTACAAATCGAATTGCCCTTTGTGAAGAAAAAAATTCCAGGAGTAAATTTTGCTTAAAACAGATAACAAATAATTATTTAACATTACTTGTTATAAATAATATAGTCTGCAACAAATTTAGATAAATTAACATTCACTATTTGTTTCCCTTATTGTATTCTTATTCAAATTTTCTCAATTTTTTAACAAATAAGTGAAGAAGTAATTTTTTCATTTCAGTTTTCTATGTCGGTTTATTTTCAATATTCCTATTTTTGTTCTTGTTTCTTTTTAATATATCAATGACATCGAAATTTAAAGTCAACATTTTAAGTATTCACACCCTTGTAACTGAATCAGATAACACAAACAAACAAACATTGACTCTAGAGGCTTAAGTTCATATTCAAAATCATTAATTGATCAATAGATCGCATTCCTCTAACATAGAAAGAACAATTTTACTTTCTTCAAATGGCAAACACAAAATACAAATATTACTAGAAACATTTAGTTACAGAATTGTTAATTTTTTAAAAACAAAATTAATAAAAGAAAACTAAAACATATTTTATTTTAAAAAAAATGTTCTTAGTGATATTCGAAATTATCATTAAAAACATTTTTAGTGCATAATCTATCATGCAGATTTTCTCAGTTCTCACTCTTTTCAGCATGTTTATTTAAAAACACCTAGTTATCATTCTAACTTTTTGGTATATAATCCATTCATTTATAATTTTGATTATAAATTATATATATTCCACTCACTTATAATTTTATTATTTATATAACAATCCACTCATTTTTATTTATACTTGACTATATTAGCTTTGTTTGTTTATCTTTTAATCTAATGTTAGTAAGTAAGCTAATTTTTTTTTCAAATATTATAAATATTCAAAAAATCTAAGTTTTGAAAACTGATTATAATTTGCCTGTTATTCCGAAGATAAAGTATTTTACAATAGAAATGTAAAAACAAAATGCAAACTGAAGAATAAATTTCAATAAAATAATTCAAATGTTTTTGTGCAAAGCAATATATCATATTATTTCTCATTATTTGAAGAAAGTTGATAAAAATAAGATCTAATTATTAGGGTCAAATTTATGAACCTTTTTAAGTTACTTAAAAATGTTTAAGAACAAACCTCTTTATCAGAATATGAGCCTAGTTTGATTATTTTCCTCGGTTCTTCCGATGTAAGTTTTTCAACAGTTGTTTCAACTTCTACGGTATTATCCTTGATGTCAGTTTCTTCATGTTTTTCTTCAATCATATCATGTGTTCTTTTTAATGTGATTGTATTTTCAATTGGAGGAGTTGTATCAACATCTTCTTTATCCTCCAGTTCGTCATCCTATTTTATAACATAAAAAATATGAAAAATAATAATTCAAATAAGAGATCAATGCAACTACAGTAATTTGCATGAATCTTATATTGTAATTAGTAAAGATTAATCTTTTTATAATCTATTAGGTTGTTCAGAAAGTAACTTCATTTTTTATAGACATTTTGGCACGTAATTTTTGTAAAATAAACAAATACTTTAATAAATTATGTATTGGCAGTTTTGATCAAACATCTTTTGTCATATTTCTGGTATTTGAATAACCCCAAGATCATAAATTTTTTGGTCGTTATAGACAAAAAACTGATCAAAGTGCTTTTTGACATGCTGATTTGAGGTAAAGATTTTACCGCCTAAAAATTTTACTAGTGAACGAAACAAATAATTGTCCAATGACAACAGGTCTGGACAATATGCTGAATGTATCAATGGGTCCCATTTAAGCCTCAAAAGCTTTTGGCGATTGACCAAACTTATGTGAGGTCTTGGGTTGACCTGATGCAGTACAATATCTTTCTCTCTATGAAATCATACATTGAGTTTTGAGGAAAATCCCAGACCTTTTGAGCGGTCATAAACTGTTAAATTTGATCATTTTTAACTCAATAGGATCTCATGTATTGTTATTTGCCTGTTTGCATCAACCAATGCCTTTCTCGCGTCTTTATCAGCACCAACCATACTTCTTGGACATCAAAATACCAGAAATGAAATTTAGCAAACCAATTTTGGCACTGTCATACTTTCAACAGGTCATTGCTGTACACATCGATCAATTTCATTTTCACTTAAACAGTTTTTTACCTTTTCTATAGCAAAAGAGTAAAATATGTCAAAAATGCTGCTTAATTCTTTCCATATTCAAAGTGGCACCATCCAAAAACTACTGCATGTAATTAATTAGAATTTGTTACACACAAGCCTTAAAATATAAGGTTTCAAATCATATAATAATTATAGAACTAAATTATGGTGGTAAAAACACGAAGTGACTTTCCAAGCAACCTTATAATATTGTCAACTTGATTATATATTTAAGAAAAACTAAATGATGCAAACTTTCTATCATACACTTATGAACTTAAATACTTACATTCAATACATCTTCGTCTAATATAGCTGAATCTGCCAAAACATCAGACTTGGCATCTGCTATATCTGAAATATCACATTACATAAATTATAATATAATGATAAAATCATAACTAATTAGATGTACCAATTTATTTACCAAGATCATTATTAGTTAAAGAATCTTTGAGTCTTTCTATCAATTCGTTCTTATTTCCATTTGTGCTTAATCCCTTTGATTTCAGCTCTTTTTTTAAATCTGCAACCTATAAAGGAACAATAATTTATACCATAAACTATTAAACATACTATGTAACAGAATTAAACGTATAAATTAATTTTATATTCACAACTAATTCTCAAGAATGACCACATAATATGTATGTAGTAGCAAATAAAACAATTGTGTGCTAAAAAACATGTCAGGCACACATTTCAAGCTCAATTACGCATCCAGTAAGGCAAAAATAAATAAACTAACATGTGTTATTCTTGAAAAATTCAAGGAAACTCGTAAAGTTTAACTAAATAGAGACCATGAACGTCTTTCCTTCAGTAAATTTTATAAACAGAAACCGGCACAAAAACATGGTACTGATATTTTAATAATGAGCAATTGTAATTATACCATTTATATAACGAAATAGTGAAATCGTATAATGATAGATAAAATTTTTATTCACCTTTAGTTTAGAGAGATCAGTTGAGCTGCTATCGATTAAATCAGACATTTTAATAGGTTATGTAAATAAGCTATTTTGCTTTGCATTAAGAGATAACAAGACCAGAATTCGATCAAATTGCTAAATTTCATATATCTAAAATATAGGAATAGATTTACTTGATACTTGAATAACAAGAAAACAGGACGAAAACACAGATGAAACAAATCTGACAGTTTTCAAAGGGTTTTCGTTTTCAACAAAAAAGCAGGGTGATCACAAATTCTTGTTGATCAACACAGAGAGCAAGAGAGCTACTACGCCATAGATTTAATATTTTGACTCGGTTGGGCATGGGCATCGATAGTTTCGAGCATAGTGTCTTTTTTGTACTTTGAGACCTAGACAAGACACTACATAATGTTTCAACTCGCTTTAGAGCATCCGGGAATTGGAAACCTCAAAATCAAGCAGCGAAGAGTTTAATTAAACTGTTGAATTGTTGCAAACTAGCGGTGCATGGCATCGTGCCTTAAGGCAAATTTCTGGAACTTCCCGTACTGAAAATCAAAATTTTTAAATAAGCCTAAAATTTTTGGAAAACTTAAAAATGAGATTGACAAAATATTTGGCAAATACTTGAAAAATTTAATTTTTTTTACAAATCAAAATCGTCAAAATAAATTAAAATTTAATTGTGAAGAAATGGCCCGGCCGATATTTTTTTTTATCTATGGGCCGATCTTTACCAAATAATCAATACGATTCTCAACCATAATATCTTTCGAACAGTTTTTTGAATTTTTAAAATCGATTCATAATTGTGGGCTAAAACGTGGACAATTTTTTTTACACTATTCTGCTAATTACAAAGAGCTGGTGTTGAAATTGAGTTGGGTCGAATGGCTTTTAAATTTTTGAAAGCTGAAGAAAAATAAGCGTAGCATCCATTTTTGAAAAAACGTTGATGAACGGTCAAAAATTGGACTAAATACTCACGCATATGCATACAAATTACACACACACATACTTTTTTTTAAATTTGGTCCCATTCGATTCAAAATTACTTGAAAGGTAGAGAAAATAAAGTTTTATGCAAAAAATCTTCAACCGATTTTGAAAATGTGAAAACCGTTCGAAAGACATCAGTTGGTAAATCATTGATGATGATTAGTTTTTAGTTAAGATCGGCCGGGGCCATATTCATAATTAATCGTAGATATTTTTATGATTTTGATGAAATTTTGTAAGCTGGTAGAGTCTAAACCACTCAATTACACTAAACTAATATATTAAAATATTAAATAGGCCTACAAAACCGGTTGAAGTGGCAAAAATCCGCGGACATCTTTAGTATGTGTGTTGTACTACATAGAAATAAACATGCCCTCCATGTTTACTTATCTATGTGCCCTCCAAAATTGTTGGGAACCTGCTCGAAATTATTTCAAGCACTAAGCAAATTATTTTAAGCATATAGTCCAAAACATTATAAAAGTAGTGGTGCCATGGCATTTCCCGAACCGTAATTTAAAATGTTTAAAAGCTCAAAAAAGTTGTATTTATTAACTTACCCTATGGGAAGTTAATAAATACAACCTCATCAAATTTTTGGAGAGTTTTTGAGTTTGAAAAAAAAAGGACTGTAATTAGTCTTAAAGGACTGTTGCATATTTTCAATAAAATCTAGTCAAATTCTAAAGTAGAATGTGAGTTGGTTTCTCAACTTGTTCAATGTTTTCAAATGGCCTATAAAACATATATTAACTACATTATATTAATAAAAAAAAATTATTATAGTTTTATTCAATAAATGTATTTCTTAACCAAATATTTTCAAACATTGTCTATAAAGATTTGAGGTATAAATTAAAAGTTTCAACAGGTGTACCAGCAACATTAATGCAAAATTCTTCATTAGTTCCTTCAATCAAAGCTTTTAAAGACACGTAGTTAGGTTTTGTGCAATCATATTGATTGCGATTTAAATGTCTCAAGAACGAATCCCTTTGCTTAATTATAAACTCTCTTGCATAAAATATTTCTGGCATTTCTAATATATGTTTATGTGATATTTTCATAGTATTGTGAATATAATCAAATTTTGCTAGTAATTTAAATCTATCTGAAATTATTCAAATATTATAATTTCACACAAAATATAATGAATAGATCTTTAATCCAAAAATTTAATAATTCTTACTTTGCATCCATATTCGCGGCTTCCTCAATAATAAAATTTTCATCTCATCATCTGTAAACCCCATTTCTTCTTTAATTGTAAAAGTATTTTCTTTGATTGAGTTCATACTATATGTTATGAGTCGTGGCTGTGCGTTTGCCAATGCACGTCATTTCCTGTGAGATTAAATCTTTTTGAAAGTACCTAGCCTTTGATCGATATCTCTTGTACTGAAATATAAAAAAAAAACTCGTTAGGGATCGTTCAAGTATTACGTAAGCAGATTTATTACAATTATTTACTTACCCCCCCCCCTCCTCTTTGTCAGCAAAAGTAAGCAAATTTCTTACCCAACTAAACAAATAAGCAAATAAATAACCCCCCCCCAGCCCCCCTATAGTGCTTACGTAATACTTGACGGCCCTTTATGCCTAAATATATAAAACCAACATGCTAGCATGTAAAATTTGAATTTCCGTTACCTGTAACTCAACCACATAGGTTTTTTGTTATGATTCTGGAAATCATTTCAGTGTAAATTGTTTTGTACTGCATATAATAAATTCAGTTTGTACTCATCAATATCTTCTTTTAAAAATCCAGGGTTTTTTGTT
>NW_020537236.1:0-14984 GCF_003426905.1 Ctenocephalides felis | reverse complement strand
ATAGAAACATTTCACAAAGATTTTACTTAAATATTCGTCATCAAGTTGGAATAAACTATAAATTCAATTTATCTCACGCAAATTCTTTTTTTTGTTTTAATTAACTTAATATACATTTGTTTTAATATTATTTAGTTAATATATTTGATAAACAACTAAGAAGAAATATTATTATTTTATGCGGCATACTCATAATTAAAGTATTATTTTAAATCCAAAGATACTTTAAAATTTAAACCAATAATGCGCAGATACCACTTTGGTTTTGAAGTCTTTGATATTCCGAAATGTAAAAAGAAATAGTAACTTTATGATAAACTAGAGAAAACATATTCGAAAAATTTCGTACGTGTTTAATTTTCACAACAATATTGTGAAGCTATCTGGCCAAAACTCGATAAAGCATTATTTTTTAATATATTCACAAATAAACACACACATACACATTTTTAATTTCTTGCTTCCAGGGGCTCAAATGCTTCCAAAAAAAATTAAAAGTCTTAATATTAAGTTTTAGATAGTGCGCAATTCAATCAAAGTTTCGTATGGGATTGACATGGAAAAAAATTCCAAATATTTTAGATACAACTTAGTGTATATATATGTGTGTGTGTATTTGTATAGAATGAATGTATTCAACCAACTGATTTTATACATATCCATTTTTAAAAAGCTCATTGTAACTACTATAATTAAAAAATTTCAAATGACGATTTTATAAAAAAAGCTCATTGTAACTACTATAATTAAAAAATTCAAATGACGAAAAAAAGCAAAATTAAAAACAAAATTACATTTTTATTGCCATGCATAAAAATAAACTCTTTGATATAAAATATGATTCATTCAAATATTCATATGCAACTTCCATTTATAAAACCGAAACGACCTGCTGTATGAATAATTCTCATAATTCGCTAAAACTCATAAACATATGATTTGGATTTTATTGCACTCTGAAAATAATTTCACAATGCAGTGAATATATTATTCGAGTGCCATTATAAAAGCTTCATTCTCGAATGAACTATTCAGAAAACGATCGAAAACAATTGAAATCAGTTTACATACTGTGCCGCCCCGTCGGACGCCCACGGAAAACCAACTCGGTTTCGCGTTTTCCACTGAGCTGCTGCCAATAGCGCTGCAAGGAATGTCGTAATGTTCAGAAAATGAGTGGAATCCCGCATGATATTGAATGCAGTGTAGCGATGAATTGGAATCGTTAGTAGAAATCGCTCTAAAGGGATATATCTCACGAGAAGTGGAGAAAAAAACACAATCTTTTCCCTCGCCCGAGAGCAGGTGGAGGACGCTGTCCGATCGGTTTAGTTTGATTACGCGCTTCGTTACCTTGTTTTATAACGCCTGAGTTTGTTTTTTAAACTATTTGCAATATTAGTTCACAGTATAGCTTTCAGTTAAATTGTTTTGTGAATTTACGTAGTTGCAAAATTAATAATTTAATAATCCTTATTTTCGTGTACTGTATATGGAATACGTATTTCGGTGTTTGCATATGGAATTTATTCTGCACATGGATTTATGTGGTTAAAATATATAATTAATTGTTATAATAATTTCAAAAAAATTTAAATTGAGATAATCATATTTATTCGTCATTAATACCTAAACTTTCCAGAACTTGTTTTATGTTAAGAGTACTTAAATCTAAAATTAGTTTAAATTGTCTTCTTTCTATCTATTACTCTAACTTCTACTCGCATTTGGTCTACGGCATTCAGTTTTAGGGTTTTTCAGCATGCTTAAAACATGTTTTCAAACTTCAGAAAAGAGCACTAAGAATCATGTTCTCTCTTAATTCGATGACAAGTTGTAGAAATATTTTTGAGAAGTATAACATTCTTAACGTTCCTAACATATTCCTACTTATTACACTTCTTTTTATAAAAAATAATTCCCGGTACTTTAATTTATCTTCCATATTTAATTCCCACTATGTCACAAGGAATAGAACTATCAAAGGATCGACTTTTAAGCTAAATATTACTTTTAATTCAATTGATGGTTTTGCTATTCAACTATTCAATTTATTATCTTTACAAATGTTGACGCATTATAAGCAATCATAAATTCCACAACGTTTTGATTAATTTATTGAAAGCCAACAGTTTTTATGACATTTTTGAATATATCAATTTTGACTTCGAAAAAATACAGTGGTACCATCCCCTTCATATTATAAATATCTATTGTTACTAATTATATGTGATTTCTTACAAATACAGCAATTTTTGGCTATATCTGAGTATTACTTAGCTGTGAAATATTTTTCTTCATCTCTGATACTGCTCGTTTTTTCAGAAAAGCGTCTAAACTTTTTAATAATTTCTGCGTATGAATGGATATACAAGGACCTCAACTTGCAACAAGCAACAATATAGCATTGCAATTTATAAATTACTTCTACAGAGAACTCTAAGGAGAGTAAATACTACTTGAAATAATATGCAAATTTTTGTAAAAATTTGAGAAAATTCATTGATAGATGACGATGGATACATATTTTTCTAATTTTACGCATTTTTTATATTTTGTTAAGAATTTTAAAATTTCTTAAAAGAAACTCCACAAAAACTTTGATATAAAGTTCCTAGGAATATTACGCCCCTACCACTATACCTAATATTTAAAAACTGGAGAAACTGAGAATACCTTTGCAAAAAATAGTTTATTGTCTAAATCCATATACAATTTACTTATGAATTACTTCTAAAAATTTGAAATTAAAAGAGTTTAAAAGACGATCATTTTCATTCAACCGAGTTTGTCGAGTACCATTATTATATATCCGAGTTGACTAAATAATCTGTGACGAGGGATAGACGTCAACCTCTTATTGAAAAAGCGATTAATGGGATAGAAAAATGATAAATGACAAAATGAATAGTATATTTAAAATTAGACATAAATCTACAGAAAATCTTTAAATCCCGGATTTTCTAGCGAGGATCAATACCGCTAAAAGGTTTCTAAGTCCGTGCTTTTGTGGGACTTGAAACGAATTGTAAATCATTTTTGACGTATAATAAATATAACTATATATATATATATATATATATATATATATATATATTTATATATATATATATAAGTTTGAAAACTGAACAAACAAATACATCTAAAAACATACGAAAAAATATAACATATAATCGAATAATAAAGGTCTTAGTCTTAGTCTAATTTAAAAAAAAAACTTAAAATAGGCGATTTTTTATTGTGTTCTTATATAGTATCCGTTATTTTAATATCATTAATTTTTTTAGAATTCACCCCCGACCCCTGTCCCGGATTAGCATAATTTAAAATTACCGTCCCGTTTTCGACTTGAAAAAATATGGTCACCTTAGTAGTATTAGCTGTGGCTAGATGATGACGCTGCATTGTATGAATGTTGGTATGAATGATAGTATGGATCTATATGATCATAACTATGGGTGAATTATATTAACATAATAATATTGAATGCATAGTAACATAAAAGCAGTTATAGATAGATATAGGATTTTATGTGTGTAGTGTTATAAAGACGAATAATGTAATTAAGAGTCTTATTAGAGACAATAAACGAGTATTTAGAGACAAAGTAATATTATAGAGAGTATGAAAAAAATATTTACCAAATTTAGACCAAATAAAAATCAATAATAAATTGGGGGGTAAAAAACTAGGGTACTGCTATAAATTCTACAAACTCCGGCGTGTCATTCATGAATTTACAATGTAATTCTTTTATTATTTTGGTCTGGTGTGCATGGAATGAGTCCACATACCATCCTGCTCTGCAAATGAGAGTAGGCATCTTCCAAGATTATCCACAGACATGGAAAGGTATATGTAGTGCACGCGTAGAGTTAAAGATGTCACGATTTCTATTAGGCTCACGTTTTCGCCCCGGGCCTGATAAAACACGATATAGAGCACGGCGCACGTACACGTACAAATTCGAGTATATTGAATTCGCAATCGTTCATTTCATCATTTCGTTCTTTTTATTATGGCCTAATAAAAAAATCTGCATAGAATTTGTGCAGTAATAACGCTCGTAAAAGCTTATCACCGTAAACTTTTTAAAATATGCGCAATCATTTTCGAACTATCAAAATATTACATATGGGTAATAAAAATAAAAAATATTTAATAACTGATTGCATGTTATTAAAATAAAAATCCATGCAAAATTTAATAGCAGAAATTTATAGTCGGCATAATTATTTGTTTAATTAAATATGTAGCTAACCTGTTTATGCGTCTCCTTCCTCCACATTTTCTTCGACTCGACCATCGACCTGAAATAGACAATTATACATTAGTTATATTTTATAAATTGTAGGTATGTATCTATTAATGCCGAAGCAAATTGAACATATAAACTACTCATAAAAGCTTGATTAGTTATGGTGATGAACGTCGGGAATAACCACAAATAAACCACGGACACATCAACACTCGCCCTGTTTTATCGAATTAGAGATGAACGAGAAATTCCATTTATCGACATCAGTCGAAAAGCATTGCAGAAGCGATAACTCTCATGCTCTCGATTAGAGACAGAGCTGATGGTAATAAAAGTCTAAGTGGTAATTAATTTGTGATAAATTACATAGGGTCACTGGTATGAATAATCTGATTTTGGAAATTTTGAAACCAAGTATATACTCCTGATATTATAGTCCATTTCTATAACAATGCGTGTAAAGTTTCATCAAATTTGCGATATCCATTTTTGAGTAAATACAATTTAACCTCGTGGTGCATGGCATCGTGCCTTAAGCCAAATTACTTCAACTTCCCGTTCCAAATTATTAATATTTTTAAAAAAGATTCAATTTTCTCTTAGAACTCTGAGAAAAATCTATTCTTGAGATTTTTAAAATTTTTGAAAAAAATTGAACTTTTTGAAAAATTTGATTTTTTTACACTTTGAACCTAAATTTAGAACCTTTTTTCAAAGCAATCGCGATACATTAGTTGCCTATAAACAAAATATCGAAGCGCGTGGGCGCTGCGTCGTATTATAACAAATAAATATTGGTACGAAACCTATATAAAAGTGAACAAAAATGTTATTAACATTAAAATATCTCTAAAATATGTGGTGATTTGATGTGTATATGTCTAATGATTATTTTTGTCCGCCAAATGTCATTTTTTTTCATTTTTATATTGGATCTCCGAAACCGCTAAACCTGCCATTTCCAAAAACTCGATCGGTTCTCCATTTCGTCAATACAAATAAAGTGCTTTTTGAATCATACAAATCGGACGATCCGTTCTCTCAAAAAATCAATTACCATTTTTGGCACTTTTTGCCTCGTATTTTCAAAACGGCTACATTTGCCTTTACCAATAACTAATCAGCACGTCTCCTCATCAATACGAATCGAATGTTTTTTTTTAAAATTATTCAAATCGGTTGACTCCTGTTCCCGAAATCATCGACAAAAATTTGTATCCGCACACACACGCACACATACACACATACACACAAATACATTATTTTTATGCCAAAATGTTCAGAAATCTTTGAAACGTAAAGATATATAAAAGAAAATATTTTCAATTTTTTTGCGATTACTTACCCTTTGGGGAGTTAAAAAATAAGAAGAGCAAATAATACTTGTAAGAATATGCTATTATTTGTAAAAATTTAAGAATATTCATAGATAGATGTGAATAAATGAATATTTTTATAATTTTATGCATTTTTGTATATTTTATAAAAAAATTCTTAAGAAAAAAATAAATTTCTTAGATAATTTTGATATGTGTATCCGCCAAGGGACGCTACGCCCTTGCCGTTATACTAAATATTCAAAAACTGAATCTAAAAAATCTAAAAAAAAATTGAAAAATAAATAGTTTATTTTCTAGATCCATATACAATTTACTTAATTCGATTGAAGGTTGATTTACAAAGTTTACCATCTCTTATCCTAAGAGTTTTTATTTACTATTCTGGTTTTCGTGCCGGGCGGGGATGACTAACAATTAATTCTAATAGTTCTCTCGACCATAAAGAACAACGACAAGCGGTTGATTTGGCGCCGAGAGTTCACCCTGAAATTTCGTGCTAGTGGAAAGTTTTTTTCCTCACTCGAACATACAAACACACACACCATCCGAAGGGAACTCGACTAATTAGATTTATTGATGATAACGTTAGTCTTTCTACCTACATAACATAGAGAATCCACCTTGTAAACGCACCGAAATTATATACGTTGCTATAGTTGGAAATATCGCCGCCATGCCGTGCCAAAAATATCACAATTTTATTAAGAGAGTCAGTTAGGTAAATACGCTAGGGATAGTATTCGATATTGAATAGGAAATGGAAAAAGTATAGTCACGTGAAAATGACATATGTATAGGGTTAACAAAAGTGTTCACTTCTATCTTTTTTAAGAATCTGATTGGTCACAGTAAAAGCTATGTATCGGGCATAGCTCACTCAGTAGCATGTCCGACTCACACGACAAGGATTTTTGGATCCTGTCATTGGCTTAAAATTTTAATAAATGTAGTTAATTTGGAAATAAATAGGATTCGATTAGTTGAATAAAATGAGAGAATAAAAAATTAGAAGTAAGAAGCAAAGCAAGATTAGAATTCGAGAAGATTAGATTTACAAGAAAAAAGAGGTTTTTTATACGTTTATAATTTACATAAATTTCTTTTAGCTAAATGATGAGATACATCTAGTCTCGAGACGTATAAAAAATTAAAATAAATCTTTACATTCGACGCATTGACTGTTTTATTCATTTCAATATATATATACATATATATATATATATATATATATATATATATATATATATATATATATATATATACATATATATATATGGAGACAGTATAAAATATAGAAATGAAATATTGTAAATGGATAAATGCTCTAATTGTAAGTAAGCGAGGACAATACAAAAAAAATTATGAATGGTATAGCCACAAATTTTGGAGAATGCAAAATTTGAACACTTTCCTTCTTTATTAATTTCATTAACACTAATCGACTATATACAGTTCTTTTGATACAGTAACTTTATAAAATATGAGGTAATACAATTTAATTAAAAAACTGAAGAATTGTTTTAATATTTTTCCCCTATTGGTTTGAGTAATTATCAAAATATTACAATTTTTTAATTTTATTATTTTTAATAATTGATGCAAATATGCATTGTGAATGTATAATATATTCAACTTTGCGCAGAGTAAGTTATAGTAATCGTCGAAAAATCTAAAATGAAATTTTTGCATATCTTTACGTTTCAGAGGTTTCTGAACTTTTTGCCATGCCTTACATAATATTTATGTATGTGTATGTATGAGTTGATACAAAATTGCGTCGATGTTTTCGAGAGCACAGATTAATGGTTTGATTTATTCCTGAACATTCGATTCATATTCATGAGGTGATGTGCTGATTAGTTTTTGGATAAGGTAGGCCCAGCCGTTTCGGAGATACGGAGCAAAGAGTGCAAAAAATGGCAATTAAGTTTTAAGATAATGAAGAATCATTCAAAATACATTTCACTTGTATTAATAATTGTTTTTTATTGATGTAATTAAGCATTAACAAAATTTTTGCAAATGCTGGTCTAGCGGTTTCGCATATCCAAAAGAAAGTTTTAGAAAATGCCAGTTGGCAGTCAAAATTCAG
This sequence comes from Ctenocephalides felis, assembly GCF_003426905.1. Classification (NCBI taxonomy): domain Eukaryota; kingdom Metazoa; phylum Arthropoda; class Insecta; order Siphonaptera; family Pulicidae; genus Ctenocephalides; species Ctenocephalides felis. Next base: position 7,294 of record NW_020537236.1, on the reverse strand, counting down.
GTTCTTTTGGTAGTATGCACCAACCGACATGAATGAATATAAAATCTTTCAAGAATTTTCAAAATTTTCAAACAAAAAAAAATTTTCAAAATTTTCAAACAAAAAAAAATTTTTAAAAAATCAATTTGCAAAAAATTTAATGTTTAAAAAAAAATCTAAGTTTTGAGAAAATTTCCGAAAAAAAATTCAATTTTTTAAATATTCAACTTTTACAAATGCTTTCAAGATTTTCAACAGAATTCAAAATTCTCAAAATGAATCTAATTTCTTTTCTGAGCTTTTAAAAATTTTAAATTCCGGTGTGGTAAGTTCCAGCAAATTGCCTTAAGACACGATATCATGCATCACTAGTTTAATATAAATATAGAAAATAACAAAATATTTTTATAGCATAATATATTCATTATGAATATTTATTGAGCTAACTAGAATTTCAAATTTTGATTCATATTATATTATAATTTAATTTAAAATTTACGATCCCAAATTTTAATGCATTTAGATTTTTAGTGTTGAATGAAAAATACTCATACAACTCTTTTTAATTACTTCAGCCATAAAAGAGATTCAACACAAAGTCAAACACATTTTTATTGGCCTAGCAGCAACTTGATAGAGGAAATTACTCGTGTGCTAACTACGCTTTTGCTCATTATCTTCAATTCATAGAAATTATAACTCCTTTTAATGGCTCTATTCGACTCCGCTTTTCTGCAAACTACTATCATGAATGGAAATTTAAACTCGCATTTGACACTTTTACGCATAATAAAATTGAAATATGTTTTTCCTGCTCCGATCTTTCAATTTATACCGAACTTTCTGACATCTGTCTCTGCATGTCCGCAAAGTGCCGACTTTTCTTATAACAGGATAGTATAGAATTTTTCAGATTTGTGAAAGATGAGCAGAAATATAATATTTATACAAGTTTTGTATTACACTTACAGCTATTTTTGTTGTGATAATTTAAGACATCAATAAAATGATTATTATCTATCGATGATAATCATCCTCAACTCATTCTCGTCGAGATTTAATCGATAGTTTGATCCCAAAGGCCATACACATACAAGGCTATATACAGGATGTGCGAAAACTTCTTATAAATTGCAATCAATTACATGATTGGCATACCGACCTTTTATTTCTGTAAATAATAAATCGCATGAATCACCGATCCCGAGAAATGTTACTCTAAATCACTTTAAATTACAATACGCGTACGCCTTCGTACAATGATTGACAGGAATTGCTTTTCAGACGCATCGATCAATTAAATGGGAAAGTGCAATAGTTCTCTTTCAAATCAACACACTGGCACGAAAGATTTATGGACTAAATGGAAAAATTTATATAAGCTTATATACCTAGCTAAACGACGTATAGAAGGTTCGTTGATCTAGACATGAAGGCAGTTTATTCATAATTGCACATGGTTTTGTAAAAATCTTGGCAGCGAGGAATAGATTGATATTTCATGAAATTTGTTCGGAATTTTCGTTTTGCATTAATTTATTTAACATTTGTATTATTATTTTTGATTATTACAAAACTTCACAAATCAAAAGTCGTATTAATAGTATTTTTCCTTCGTTGTTGAACTTTTATCATACTGAATACGAGTGTGTGAGCGCTGACACATATTTTACGTCCAAGTAATATGAGTCAAACTGGCCAAGTGTCGGGAGTAAAATTCAATTGAAACCAAATACCCGGAATTGAATATCGTTTCGAAAACTATCCAATAATAAATCTCTGCTGAATAGATTCGGAGGTTGTAAATTTATCCAGGACCATCTTCTGCATCAACTATTGTTTCACCAAAGAAGTTTATTTTCTAATCTGAATCATTTGATATTAAAATTGAAGAAAAAGTATGTGTTTTTCTTGTATAGCAAAGAAAATTTCCGTTAAACCATCTTTTACTTCGTGGGGAGAGGTTCTAGAATCTCTCTTGATCATACTTTTCCTCTAATTTATCATACTTTCCTCCCATTTGCTCTACTTTTCTCTATGAAATACTATTCTATAATATGAAAATTTTGCATATGTTTACGTATCAGAGGTTTCTAAACATTTTGGCAAACCTTAGAAATAATAGAAGCGTGTGTATAATTTGAAATATTTGACATGCTCTAGATTTTTATTGATAAAAAGACTCGTTAATTAGTTTTTGCCAAAAGTTGGTCCAGACGTTTCGGAGATACGGAGCAAACAGTGCCACAGTATCAATCAAGATTGTAAGAGGACAAAGCTTCTGATTTGAATAATTCAAAAAACATTTCACTTGTATTTAATGAAGAATTGCTTAAATTTTTGCAATGGCAGGTATAAGAGCATATCCAAAAAAAGTTCGAGCATCAGATATTCTCGACAGTCTATCCAGATCAATAGACATGAATGGGTATCAGAAACTTTCGAGAAATTTAAAACATTTCTGAATTTTCAAAATAAACTCTAAAAAAGATCAGTGTTTTAAAAAAACATATATTTAATAATTATTTCAATATTCAAATTTTTAAAAAATTTTAAATTTAAAAAAAAAATCTAATTTTTAATCTTTGAACTTTTACAAATTTTAAATTATTGAACGGGAAGTTCCAGCAATTTGCATTGAGGCACGATGCTATACAGCACCAGTTTTAATTTTTCTGAATTCCTCATATTTTGACGAAATATTTTTTCTACAAAGTTTAAGAACTGCTCTTATGAGCATTACATGGTGAAGTAACTACCGCCTTCCCCAAGATTTCCTCCAAATGAGTATTGGATTTCGCTCGATCTAAGTACGAAAAACAAATCTGAAACAGCTTTATGCAGTGCGACGTTCGTAATCGATCCTTTGGAGTGAAGAATTTGATATGCTCAAAACTAAAAGCAGACACAGGGTTAAATGAAATCCTTTCTTCCCATTGCTCGTTTAATTTGCATTTGCGAATGGTCGACGAGGGATGCTAAAGCACCATTTCGTCGGGCCGGAGCTGCACGGATATGCTAATCTTTGTTTTGCTTTCACTAACGCCTTTCTAATTTTCTTATGGTAATTTCCAAGTGTTTTTATGTGTTTATACTACGAGGAGCATAATGAGAATTGTGATTTAAGAAAAATAGTGTGCATTCTTTTACGGTAACCTGCCGAGACGCATTCGGATGATTAGTGTTCAGTCAGGTGATATAGATGTCTTTATGGGTGGAAGTTTCTTGTACGACATCTGATATATATAGTGTTGCACAGGGCACAAAGGTCCAATTGAATTTTGAGCAATTATATTATGAAGACCGAACCAATTATATCTAACAAACAATACATATCAAACCAACAACTATCTGAATATGTTCAGTAAAACTTCTAATTCAACGATGCAGAAATGTATTTTTTGCAGTTTTTAACTTCCCGTAGGGTAAGTTATAGAAATAGCAAAAAAATCGAAAATGAAAATTTTTGCATTTCTCGACGTTTCAAAGGTTTCTGAATATTTTGGCATACCTTAGAAGAAATGGATGTATGTGTGTGTGTGTGTGTGTGTGTGTGCGTGTGTGTATGTATGTGCGGATACAAATTTTCGTCGACGAAGATACGGGGCAAAAAGTGCCGAAAACGGTAACTCAGTTTTTAAGAGAACGGAGCGTCCGATTTTAATAATTCAAAAAACGTTTTACTTGTATTGACAAGGTGAAATACCGATCAAATTTTCATAAAGGCAGGTCTAGCGGTTTCGGAGATCTAATGAAAAAAGTAAAAAAAAATTCCATTTGGCGGTCAAAAATGATCATTAGACATATGCACATCAAATTATCAGATATTTTATAGAGATTTTAACAATAAGTATAATTTTGGTTTACATTCCTATGGGTTCCGTACCAATGTTTACGCGTTAGACGTCGACGCGGAGCTTACGCGGTTTGATATTTCGTCTTTATGCAGTTAAAGCAGTACGATTGCTTTGAAAAAAGTTTAGATCTTTCAAAATATGTCAAAATAAAGAAAACATTTTTTTTCAAAAAAAAAAATTAAAAAAAAAAATTAAAAAAAATTTTTTTTTCAAAAAAAAGTAATTTTTTGTCTAATTGTTTGTCAAAAATCTTATTTTTTTGAAGTAAATTTTTTTCAAAAATGCTAATCGTTTTTAAAAAAATAATTTTTGGTACGGGAAGTTCCAGCAATTTGCCTTAAGGCACGATGCCTTAATTGCCTTAAGACAGAATTCCACTTACAGCTAGTTTTTTAAAAATAGTACTCCATTAAGTGGAGTAAATTAACTGCCAGTGCACAAACAGGTCCCATGTCTTACTTCAATTTTAGAAGGATTTTACAAAATAATAGCTATAGTTATTACAAAATAATAGCAATAGTTTGGTGGATATCAGTTGGAAATTGGGTTGATTAGTTTTTGGTAAAGATTGGCTGTGTAATGTCTTTGTAATAAATTGTTAATTTTTTTTATCAAGTGAGTTATATAAAATTAATCAAAATAAGAAATAATGGGCCACGTTTCAGGACATACATAAAGCATGTCATAAGCGCGTGTTCGAGTAGTTAAATAGCCTAGTGTTTACAAAAAGCTCATAATTTATAAAATATTATGCACATGTATTGGAAACTTCAAGGTACTAAACATTGCACTATTTTTAAAAATCGAGAAATAAATATGAATGTCAGGATTTACAATTTATTCTGAAATTTATACAACTTTCAAATATTTATATTTTTAACATAGTTCTTTTATGAAATTAAATAGTATGTTCAAAATTACTATTTATTAATAAGTGATTCTGTGAATAATTCATTAGTAGTATTTTTCTATTAATGTCTTAAATTATCCGTATATAGAGCTAAAACGCTTATGCTAATTCATACAAAAATCATTATTTATTATTTGCAGTTTACAAATCACAAATCAAATCAAACTTCTGAATAAACATTCGTCAGTAGCATTATGAGTGGAAGGAATATTATTCTTCAGAATATGAACACACCAAACTACATTTGCACTATTATATTAAATAACGTTAAATTTCAGACTAAAGTTTGTCTCAAAATCAGTAAAAATATAAATAAATTAAGACAATTACACATGGCGACAAAATTCTATAACAAATTTAGCGGATCCTCTTTCATTTAAAAATAGTGCAAGATAGATTGTAGTTCTAGTATATTCATATTTTAAAATATAGGTAATATATTATTTATAATTTCTCACAATTTTGTTATTAAAAATATGCATAAAAATCTTTCCTATAACTAGATTTAATATGATAAAATTTAATAATAAGTTATACATTTATTTATTTGATAAATTAAATGCACACACTTGTTGAAAATTTAAATGTTGATATGAGGAATCAATATTTCAGTAGACAAAAATAAAATTTTTATTGCAAGGGTATCTATGATAATATATAGTCATATACAAGTATAGTATAAAAAATCACAACATAAATTTTTAAAAATCAATTTTTATTGAATTAATGCTATTGTTATATTGTGGCGGGATTGGTTACGAATTTAATTATATATTTCACGCATGTTTTGCAATATCTCTAATGAGATATTGTATTCAAACCCCAAATAAAATTCTTTTCAAACATTCTATTTATATATGAAATTTCACATTTCAACATCCAATAAAAAACAAAAATAGCACGAAAATTAATATAAAAAAAATCGGTTGTTAACACCATTTGGACTTGTTTTTCATAAAGAATGGTATATTACGTTAATACGCAATTATAACGATATTAATTACTCAATTATTTTATATCAATGTACTAATTGGGTACTTGGGTAACAACCTTGGCATGTAACAAAAAACTTGACCTTTAAATTACGTTTATATAATTAATATATAGACATCAGACAATGAAATGAAACATGCCGTATATCTATTGGAATTAAAATAACCTTTAAACGTCATAAATTGATGATAAATGGAGCATGCATGAAAACTGTGAAAATCACGAAAACACTTTTAAAACATTTCCATCGCCATGGCAAATTACGAAACAATTGAAGTTATGAAAAGCTGTGTGCAAATTACCGTATTTTCGGAAAATGTTCGATCATTTCCTCTTACTCCACGTTTTTATGATAATCATCATGACATAGCTTTTTTTATGCACGTATTTTTATTTTTCAATTTAATTTAAAAGCTTTGAGTGCATGTATCATTCGGGATCAGAAAAAAACGCCAATTTTAGTCGGCGGTAAATCATCAATTTTAATTAAAAAGTAGAAAATGTTTTATCGTTTTCGAAATTGTAAATAATGAATTATTGAACATGGAAAAAACACATTTAACTTTGGTTAAGTAAATAATGGTGTATTTGAATCATTTAATCGACGTCGTGCAACGTTCATATGTGCAGGCTGAAAGCTATTAATGTGCGAGTACGCGAACATTAGCGTTTGTGATGGGTAAATTATCAAGTCGTGCGAAAAACGAAATTCTGCATACCATACTAAAATATTTAATTACTAATAAAAATTGTTGTTGGGAAAAAACTCAGAACAAACTGGATAATTTATAATTAAATTTTTGGAATTAAAATATAAAATTAGTCTACTTGAATCAAGTTAAATTTAAGCATACTACATCTTTTATGAATTTATTATCTTCCCGTTGAGTAAGTTATAGTAATCGTCCAAAAATCGAGAATGAAAATTTTTGCATATATACGTTTATGTTATATTTATTAAATATATTTACGTTTCAAAGACTTTTGAACAATTTGGCGTACCTTAAAATAATGGATGTGTATATGTATGTGTGGATACAATTTTTGGTCCACGTTTTCGGCAGCACGAATCAACCGATTAAAATTATTCAAAAAACATTCGATACCTATTAAGAGAAAACATGCTGATGAGTTTTTGGAAGAAATGTTGGTCCAGCCGTTTCGAAGTTACATAGCAAATACTGCAAAAAATGGCAGTTAAGTTTTTGAGAGTACAGAGCATCCGATTGCATAATTTAATTATAAATTATGCAACTTTGTTTAAATTTTTTTTTCATTATAATGTATTAATGCTTTTTGTTGTATGATGAGAAGCATATGGTTCTCTAAACGAAGATTTTGAAATAAATATTATATTCCATTTCAATGAATTCAAATATGCTGTTTTTTTTCATTTCTAAATGCAAATATGTTAATTGAAACAATTAAATAGTTTTGCCTAAATACTTTGCCAGTAGTATCTCTCGTAATTGCATGTTTCTATTATAATTATCATCTATTATTAACATTGTTAACAATTGTTAATTGCTCTATAATTTGATTTATTATTATTTAC
>NW_020537235.1:0-27104 GCF_003426905.1 Ctenocephalides felis | reverse complement strand
AAGCTGCACATCATATTCAAAACTCTTAATATCAGTAGGACAGCTGTGCCGATTCTCAGGAGATCTTCATCTATTCCAATGAATAGAAATAAAACCATATTTGCCAAAAGAAATCATTTTCCTTTAGTGTCTGCTTGTGCACTCACAATACACAAATCACAAGGTGGTACTTTGATGAAATTGTATATGAATACATTAAAACACATAATCAGCAGCTTCTATATGTTGCATTATCACGAGTTACCAGCATTAATGGATTGTTCATCATTTCTAAAAACAACGACAAAAAATTTTATCATGGAAGAAAACGGCCAGCATGATTAAAGGACTTACAAACTGAATTCCAAAGACTTTCAACTTGTAGATTAATAACACAAGAAGAAAAATTGAGCGAGATAATAAGTTTGAACGACATTTCATTGTTTTCGTTTAATGCCAAAGTTTACGAGCTCATTTGCCTGACTGCAAGATAAAGGCTACAACGTTGTACGTTTTATTATTTTCGGAAACTTGGATTAATAATGAAGAACGAATTGATATTCCGAACTATTACTGCGTTACTCAATACAAACGATCAAACTCAAAGAGCAGGTGGTGTAGCGTCTATCATTCATGTTCAGATACTCTTCATAATGCCCACTCCTATGCAGTTTCTTGCGCCAACAATATTACTGGATATTCCTAATGAAATTACACAAGTAGGTGATATTGCAGTTGTCCGCTGTGTGAACACTCAGAATCAAACATTAATTATAGTCGTCCTTTACATTCTCTCCAATAAAAACGTATCAAATATTATTAAATTTCTTCATCAGCAGTTACTTCATTTTCTAATGAGGGTGCAAAACTTTTAAATACTAATCACAACGAGATACCATTAATTATTGCTGGAGATTTCAATGTCAATTTTCGTTCAGAAGAATCTCAACCATTAATTGATTTTTTAAATAATAAATTTAATTTAACAATGAATAATTCTCCATTTGAATCAACCACAAGATATGGCACGACTATTGATGCAGTTTCTCAAGAAATGTACATAGTTTACAAAGCAAAATTTAGTCTCTCTCTCATTTCAGTATCACAAACCTATTATATCATATATGAATATGATAGCAATTATCTATCGCTGTTGTTTTAAACTGTGTTATTGATGTTATGTGATTATTAATAAATGATTTTTAAAATTCAAATATGTTTTTTTATTTTTATCTTAATTGCCTACTCATACAATATTAAAAGTTTTACTTCAATCGCGTGTGATCCTTACGCGCACTCTTTTTTTTTTTTTAATACATAGCCCACAGATTTCTTCCATGAGGACTTTTAAGACTATAAATTTATTTTACAATATGGATAACGAATAACATATATACAAAATTACAATGTATAGTAAAATTAATAATGCGCTTAACATAAAATTACATATAATACAAAATGTAACAAAATTATTTTTTTACAGAATAAGTTAAAATAATGATAAAATAATAATTTAGTTGCATGTTATTTTATGACGGTGTAACATTTAAACAAAAATATTATATTTGCTTTTAATATATTACAAAACAATTAATTCTATCGCTATGTATTTTTATGGAAAAATCTTCTATTGGAACAAATAAAGTATCACTCTAAATGAATTTTGGAAAGTAGATGTGCTTTCACATTTACGTTGATATGAAAATACTATTATTATTATTACAAAATGTTATGAGAAATTGATAGGTAGGCTTGTTGTTGTACAAATCACTATTCTTGTTAGCCGCAGCCATGATCAAAAGGTTTATATTTACGATTTCTTGCACTCTTTCTATTAACCAAAAAGTTTTTTATGGCCGCACGATAACGATAACGATTATTTCTGCAAATATAACACGATAGTTTACAAACAAACACGGCTTGTTCATAGATTCGGCGCCATTTCAACGACGTGTCGGTATTAGGTTACAATACAAACTATTGTTTTAGAATGCAAATTGAGGTTAAAATCTAGACAATATATAATAAATAAAGAATTGCAAAGTAATGTAAATTATTTAAAATGAGACATATATTGTATTCTATACTTTGTATAGTATATATATTCCGTAGAGAATTTTCAGATACCAATATCTCATCAGTTGAATCTTATCTTTATAAAGCAATCATTAAGACTTTTTATATTCCAAGCTTTTAAAGTGTCAGCTGAATATTTTAATTTTTTAATGTTCTTAGGTAGCATAATCTCCAATTTAATTTTAATAATTAAAACTTTATCATACAAAACACATTTTTTATGAATGAAATATATGTCATGGTACAAATTATAATTTGTAACTTTATTTATTGTTGAAGAAATGGAGAAAGTATAAAAAAAAAGCCTGAAAAATTATTATTTAACACTTTGCACTTCAAGTGCAATGCTCACTTTAATTATAAATAATTTGTAACTTTATTTATTGTTAAAAAAATTGAGAAAGTATCAAACAAAGAAAAGCCTGAAAAATTATTATATAACACTTGCACTTTACACTATTTCAGGGCACTTAATTCTGACAGCCTCTGCGAATGAATTTCAGAAATAAATTTCTGATGGAAGTTATTGAGAAATATTTTAGCAGACATACGAATAACAACACTGCATAATTTCAGTGCCGAAAAATCCAGCTTGTTTTTTCGGCCTTTTGAAGATATTGCACAGCTACAGCCCTGCTAAATATCTTTTTCAAAATAGTAACGACTGCTCCTCTCATATTATGCCCACCAAGTAAAGATAATTGGCCGATCTAGTACAAATTATATATATGCTCACTTTTAGTATATACATATGCTATTTACAAAATTCAAACTTGTTACCAATTCCACAGCACATCATCATTATTTAATTTCATCTCCATGTTTTGTACATCTGTAAGGCTTGCCATGGGCAGTTCAAAAAGAAATGGTAATGCGATTACTAGAAGTTGCTGAATAATCTTGGTTTTGTGCTCTCACATAGAGCAACATTCCTGTTGCTCTTCCTTAATCTTTTTAATTTCATAGCATAATTTCCCAAATGCAATAGATAATTTATCTATAAATTCTTGCGAAGCTATAAATTTGGTTTTGTCTAAATTAATAAAGAAACATATAAAAGGACAAAACATCTACGCGTAAAAAAGCATATTTTTATAGAATTCAAACATTCAAATTATAATTTCAATATCAATCTATACTTATTACCTGTAGCATTGGTGATGAACCTGGATTTGATTCTAAGGCTGAATTTGTTTCAGCCTCCTTGGCATATTTTTTCCTACAAACTATAACGTAGAAATTAATATACATTGAAACATATATAAATACAGCATTGAAATATTTTTATTTTCAAACTTACCTCGATTTAAATATGAATATACAAATTAAAAAAACAAATTTATATAAATTTTATATATATATATATATAATACGAAATATAATAATATATAATAACCAAAATTTGAGGTTATTCTATGTAAACACACACAAAACACAATTTGACCACATGTGGCTGTACAATTGCGCGCAAATGTAATATTTGACATAGCTTGTGAGTACGTTATATATTACGTGAATTCATTATATATTATATATCATAGATTAATAAACATAATATGTTAAATTATAATAAATTAATAAGCAGAGAAAATAATATAATTTCAAAAATATAGTCAAAAGTCAATATTCTTATTTTATCGATTATGAAACGCCAACGCAAATCGAACGCACCTTCAAAGTTATGCCGTTGTTCTGTAGATGCGTGCCGGCTAGTGCACTATGCTGCAATTCAAAACACATGTGTTCAAATTTGTAGGAAATGTTGTGGAAATAAGTAGTGTTAACATATAGTTTTAACTTTTGTTGATTTTTTATATAAATATATATAAATATTATAATTATAATTATATAAATTTTATATATTGTGTTTTTTATATTCTTTTTTGTTTATTCATATATATATTTGAAATGGAGGTAAGTTTGAAAATTGTAGTATTTTCAGTAGATAATACTTGTTACCATGTGCCATCGTCTTGGGCTATAGATGATAATAAAACAAAGTATCTTTGGCCGAAGAATGTTAAGTATAGCAAATTAGAGAAGATGATAAATAACTGTGTGCTGGGCAACAGTTTATCATGCTCTGATGAGCTAGAGGCAAAATGTCTGAGGACTACTTCTTCATTAAAAAAAGCGAAGAAGTATGTAAAGAAGGCTGAAATTAATTCAGCCATAGAATCAGATATACCTCCAACCCATGCCACAGGTAATAAGTACAGATTGATATTGAAATTATAATTTGATTTTTCGGACAAAATGTATTTTCAATTCTTTAGCGTGATGCTCATCATTTACTGTATAATTTGTAACTTTTTTTTTATTGTTGAGAAGAAATCGAGAAAGTTTCCAACAAAGATAAGGCTGAGAAGTCATTGGAGCATCTAGGCAACATATCTATGAGGTTCGAAAATTTAGTGCTTGATCTGCAAGAAATCAAGAAGAATCAGGCAGAAATTTTGGTATTTACAGCTTCTCACAGAGAAGCAAAAATCATATTGTCCTGCCTAATGTTAGAACATTTGTGTTTCCTTGGAAAGTACAGATGATATAATAAAAATGGAAACAAACTTAACAGAGGAGGGTTTTGCTTCTGATTTGGTAAGAATAATAGTTATATATATATATATATATATATATATATATATTTAACTTCTTCATAATAGGTAGTTCATTTGGCTATGGTTGGCCAGACTACATTAAATGGAACAATAACAGCTGTGATGAAAAAAGTTTTTTCAAGAACTCTGGCGGTGCAATATTCAGCCAGAGGACGGAAAAACAAGTTAAACTTCTCGGCTTTAAAATTATGTGATGTTGTTGTCAGTATGTATCATCAAATATTATAGCTTTATTCATTCACACACAGACACACATATTTAATGTTTAATAATGTATTAATACATGTATGTGTTAATAGTTTATTATTTAATATCAAGTGCAATATGTTGAGGTATAATTTAATAACAATTTCTGATGTATATTCAAGTTTATTAAAAATCATTTGCAGAGGCCATAAGAGTTAATTTTCCGAAAGGGACACAACTTGATATTATGAAACGCATAAGTGTCGTTTTAGCACAGTCTGGAGACTGGAACGGAGGGAAGAAGCAAAGTATGTTACAGCTAAAAAAATTATATTGAAGATACTACAGACTATGATATTATACCATTATGTACAAATTTTAAAATATAATTAATTCATATTGCAGGAAATATAAAATATCCCACTGAATTAGATTATATTCAGCTAATTCAGAATGAGGATATAATCATTTCAATGGATCCTGATTTATTAACTGAAGATCAATAACAAGCAAACAAGAGTTCATTATTATATAATGTATTTTGAATAATTAATCAATCAGGTGATTTATTAATAAATACAATTCAATTACAAGCAAACAGAAGTGTTTTGATTATTCTATAATATATTTTTCCATTTTTATTATCTACAATAATTTAATAGCTACATGCAAGTTGTCCATTTTTATGATAAGACATTTGCTTATCATATCAGACCAAGACCAGGGCAACAAGTTAAGACCAAGACCAAGACCAAGACCAAGACCAGGAAAACAAGTTAATACCAATACCAAGACCAAGACCAGGGAAACAAGACCAAGACCAAGACCAGGGAAACAAGACCAAGACCAAGACCAGGGAAACAAGTTAATACCAAGACCAAGACCAAGACCAGGGAAACAAGTTAAGACCAAGACCAAGACCAAGACCAAGGGCAACGAGTTAAGACCAAGACCAATACCAAGACCAAGACCAAGACCAGGGCAACAAGTTAAGACCAAGACCAAGACCAATACCAAGACAGAGACCAAGACCAAGACCAGGGCAACAAGTTAAGACCAAGACCAAGACCAATACCAAGACCAATACCAAGACAGAGACCAAGACCAAGACCAGGGCAACAAGTTAAGACCAAGACCAAGACCCAAGACCAAGACCAAGACCAGGGCAACAAGTTAAGACCAAGACCATTACCAAGACCAATACCAAGACCAATACCAAAACCAAGATTAAGACCAGGGCAACAAGTTAAGACCACGAGCAAGACCAAGACCAAGACCAAGACCAAGACTAATACCAATACCAAGACCAAGACCAAGACCAGGGCAACAAGTTAAGACCAAGACCAAAGACCTAAGTTAAGGTATGAGTTTACTGTTGGATTGACCAGAGTTGATAAAGTCGGTTGAGTCGATGGTGGCAGTTGATTCAGTAGTGGAGAATTGAACCTGCAATAAAAAAACAAAAGGTTAGAATACATCTTTTAAAATGTTTGAGAAAGGATACATACAGCCTGATAAATACTTGATATGAGCTTATTTACGTTTGATTGACTAGAGTCGATAAAGTCGGTTGAGTCGATGGTGGCAGTTGATTCAGTAGTGGAGAATTGAACCTGCAATAAAAAAACAAGGTTAGAATACATCTTTTAGAGAAGGTTATCAGTGTGGAACTTCTTCAGATTAGTGACAGTTGAATTAGAAGGATCTGAAAAAAAAAGAACATTAGTTATGTTACATGGATGAATACATAATTGATAATGTATCATTAATTGATAAAATAAATCAAATATATACCTAGTTTTCATACATTACTTGATAATTCCACTACCTACAGTTTTCTTCAATTTGTACATTATGTGTTGATGTGACTTAGTTCGAATACTCAGAAATAAAATGTAATAATGTCACAACGGTTTACAATTTGCACTTGGATGTACAGAAAACGAATTTATGAATTGAAAGCAGTGATAAAAAGTGTAGTGAATGATAATTACACATTGCATTATTTTAAATGATTCAAATGATTACATGATTATTGATTAAAAATAGAATAGATGGTTATTTGTTAGTATTGTTAGTGTTATTAAAACTAGAACTACGCATGCACTGTAATATATTAATCCATACGAAAGCTACCATGCAAGCAATCATTCGAATCATGAAATGCAAAGTCTTATTAAATTTGATATTTAATTCAATGATTAATTTTTTTTAACATTTTCTTTGATTATCTAGGGTTTCTTAATTTTTTATATAAATCAAGTAAAATATTTAAAGCGCCGCATTCATCCAAAGTGCGATGACGTCGATGGCAAATTCAAATCTGCTGAGTGTTAAAAGGACATCAATGTAATTGCAAATCAATGATAAATGTACTTATTAACAAAATTCAATCAATAAAACTTATTGTATTTTAACTTACTTTTAAGAATCTTCAGTATATTTTTCAGACAGCCTCAGAATGCTTCACACATCTTTGGAATATTTACTAAATGCTCGATATTTAATGAGACATGTCGCTTTTTCATTTGATGGCCACTAATCAAAATCACTTCTATAGTCTTAAAATGACAGTGATGATGTCAGATGAAAGCATTTGAAGAAATATAAAAACAATGTAAACTGTCTGAAAGCAGACAAAAAAAAATTAGGTCGATTGTTATGCAAATCTAATCAACATACCTTAAAGCAATATGACACTCAAACCTAGTTATTGTGTTAATGAATGAGTTTTCTCAGATTATTAACTTCAACTAATGAACACTAGATTTGTCAGGGTCCGACTGATTTCAATTGCAAAATTATTTCCAAAGCAGCTTCATTTTGCTTTCCAATACGAATAAAAACATTGGCCTGAACCTGTAAATTATAGAAAGAAGTATTAAATTGGAATGAACATCATTATAAATGCATTATTAAAATGATGCCGATGCTCAATATAAGAAATAGTAATATTTTTGTACTTCGGATACAATCTTCCATGATAAAATTTAAAACTTTAAAACAGACTGTATGATTAACAGACTCCACCTTTCTACAAATAAGGTTTTCTGATTTATCAAAGTGAAAATCATAATGAAATAAAATTTATTCCTTAATATTGAAGAATAAAAATAATTGTCTTTCAATAAGAAATTAAAATTTAAAAATAATTAGAATAAAAAATGGAATGTTGTGGATGGCTAAATCTCCATGTAAGCGTGGCTAAAATAATCTAAAAAAAACTTTATCTCGAATAAATAATAATCCAATAAATATTAAGGCTTCTTGTTCAATAAGTCTTACCATCTATACCTACTACGATAAAGATAAAGATAAATAGAATTCATTATCAATTTTAAATAAAATCATCCCAAAAAATTAATGCACATACAAAATTATCAAATGACAATTGTATCAATCATTATTTCTTTATACTTAATAAAAAAAATCAAAATGCTTCGTATGAAATAAGCACGAGTGAGAAATCTTACACAGGTACAACCTAAGCCGTGAAATATTAAAACTTCTGATAAAACTTTAAACAAATTGTACTGTTCAATGATAACTAAACTATTTGAGAGTAATGATAAAGCAACCAAGTCTAATAAAAAGTAACAACTTTACAAAATGCTCACTTTCTAAATTATGTTTCATAAAGTCTTCCAGATTTCAAATTGTAAAGCTTAGATTAGACAACTAAATAGTTCCATATGATATTTGAAATCAATCAGATGGATTGACTTGAGTAACATTACTCGACATAAATCGAGCACATGGTTAGTTGAAAATTAAATTTCAAAAAACACTAAATTATGATTCACAAAGTCGTCTAGGTTCTTAATGTCAGCTAAGTCGACTAAATAGTTTCATATTATATTTAAAATTATCGGACAAGATACAGCTAGGGCACAAGATGAGTGATGGATCGAGTTGTGTAACATTACCCAAAAAAAATCAAGCACATGGTTAGTTAAACTATAAAAAGCATTTTGATTACATAATATCTTTGCTTTAAAATTCTTGAAAATGTAGTGATTGTATTCAAATGGAGTCTCCACGGACCCCTTTGTCAATTCTCCTGATCTAAAAATAAGATTGCGTAAGCATAAAGCAATGGCATTTTTTATTGAACGCTGATTTTATAGTAATATAACTTGGAAAATATACTCGCCCGAAACATGAAGACACGAGGAATGATTTCAATCCCAATCTCCGATGTAATAATGTAATGATGTAATGTTCTCGCTCGGCAAGTCCCAAAGGAAAGAATGAATTTTTTGGCAGCTTTTTGCGACATGAACCATAGATATATGCGAAGATGTGCTACTGCAGAGTGTGCAAGTAAATAAAATAAAAATTGTTTAAATAAAATAAAAATCGTTTAAATAAAATAAAAATCGTTTAAATAAATTAAAAATCGTTTAAATAAAATCGTCAAATAGTTTCAAATTTAAAATAAATAGTCAAATGGTTTCAAATTTAAAATAAATAGTCAAATTGTTTCAAATTTAAAATAAATAGTCAAATAGTTTCAAATTTAAAATAAATAGTCAAATAGTTTCAAATTTAAAATAAATAGTCAAATAGTTTCAAATTTAAAATAAATAGTCTGATAGTTTCAAATTTAAAATAAATAGTATGATAGTTTCAAATTTAAAATAAATAGTCAAATAGTTTCAAATTTAAAATAAATAGTCAAATAGTTTCAAATTTAAAATAAATAGTCAAATAGTTTCAAATTTAAAATAAAGAGTCAAATAGTTTCAAATTTAAAATAAATAGTTTCAAATTTAAAATAAATAGTCAAATAGTTTCAAATTTAAAATAAATAGTCAAATAGTTTCAAATTTAAAATAAATAGTCAAAGAGTTTCAAATTTAAAATAAATACCCATGTAGAAATTAATATGGTCTGAATCTACGAGCAATATATAATCTACATTGGTCAAATTTGAAACCAATATCGGCTGGTCATAAAAATTGAACATTTTTTATATTGAGGCCATATAGTTAAACCAATATTGATCTATATTGACCAGACCACCTAATTAATTAATCCTGGCCAGATGAGTCTGGCAATTTGGAACCAATATCGCCTACCAATATTGATAAATATTGGTTTGTTGTGGCCTCATTAACATTGGTCATGAATTATTTTGGCTATTTATAACCAATGCATTTTTTATATACATTGGCTAGATTATTTTTATATAAAAAAATGCATTTTTACTTTAAATACTTTTATTTAATTTTTTTTTAAATACATAGCCCACAGATTTCTTCCATGAGGACTTTTAAGACTATTAAATTTATTTTACAATATGGATAACGAATAACATATATACAAAATTACAATGTATAGTAAAATTAATAATGCGCTTAACATAAAATTACATATAATACAAAATGTAACAAAATTATTTTTTTACAGAATAAGTTAAAATAATGATAAAATAATAATTTAGTTGCATGTTATTTTATGACGGTGTAACATTTAAACAAAATATTATATTTGCTTTTAATATATTACAAAACAATTAATTCTATCGCTATGTATTTTTATGGAAAAAACCTTCTATTGGAACAAATAAAGTATCACTCTAAATGAATTTTGGAAAGTAGATGTGCTTTCACATTTACGTTGATATGAAAATACTATTATTATTATTACAAAATGTTATGAGAAATTGATAGGTAGGCTTGTTGTTGTACAAATCACTATTCTTGTTAGCCGCAGCCATGATCAAAAGGTTTATATTTACGATTTCTTGCACTCCTTTCTATTTAACCAAAAAGTTTTTTTATGGCCGCACGATAACGATAACGATTATTTCTGCAAATATAACACGATAGTTTACAAACAAACACGGCTTGTTCATAGATTCGGCGCCATTTCAACGACGTGTCGGTATTAGGTTACAATACAAACTATTGTTTTAGAATGCAAATTGAGGTTAAAATCTAGACAATATATAATAAATAAAGAATTGCAAAGTAATGCAAATTATTTAAAATGAGACATATATTGTATTCTATACTTTGTATAGTATATATATTCCGTAGAGAATTTTCAGATACCAATATCTCATCAGTTGAATCTTATCTTTATAAAGCAATCATTAAGACTTTTTATATTCCAAGCTTTTAAAGTGTCAGCTGAATATTTTAATTTTTTAATGTTCTTAGGTAGCATAATCTCCAATTTAATTTTAATAATCAAAACTTTATCATACAAAACACATTTTTTATGAATGAAATATATGTCATGGTACAAATTATAATTTGTAACTTTATTTATTGTTGAAGAAATGGAGAAAGTATCAAAAAAAAAGCCTGAAAAATTATTATTTAACACTTTGCACTTCAAGTGCAATGCTCACTTTAAGTATAAATAATTTGTAACTTTATTTATTGTTAAAAAATTGAGAAAGTATCAAACAAAGAAAAGCCTGAAAAATTATTATATAACACTTTGCACTTTACACTACTTCAGGGCACTTAATTCTGACAGCCTCTGCGAATGAATTTCAGAAATAAATTTCTGATGGAAGTTATTGAGAAATATTTTAGCAGACATACGAATAACAACACTGCATAATTTCAGTGCCGAAAAATCCAGCTTGTTTTTTCGGCCTTTTGAAGAATATTGCACAGCTACAGCCCTGCTAAATATCTTTTTCATAATAGTAACGACTGCTCCTCTCATATTATGCCCACCAAGTAAAGATAATTGGCCGATCTAGTACAAATTATATATATGCTCACTTTTAGTATATACATATGCTATTTACAAAATTCAAACTTGTTACCAATTCCACAGCAACATCATCATTATTTAATTTCATCTCCATGTTTTGTACATCTGTAAGGCTTGCCATGGGCAGTTCAAAAGAAATGGTAATGCGATTATTAGAAGTTGCTGAATAATCTTGGTTTTGTGCTCTCACATAGAGCAACATTTCCTGTTGCTCTTCCTTAATCTTTTTAATTTCATAGCATAATTTCCCAAATGCAATAGATAATTTAATTATAGATTCTTGCGAAGCTATAAATTTGGTTTTGTCTAAATTAATAAAGAAACATTTATAAAAGGTCAAAACATCTACGCGTAAAAAAGCATATTTTTATAGAATTCAAACATTCAAATTATAATTTCAATATCAATCTATACTTATTACCTGTAGCATTGGTTGATGAACCTGGATTTGATTCTAAGGCTGAATTTGTTTCAGCCTCCTTGGCATATTTTTGTCCTACAGACAATAACGTAGAAATTTAATATACATTGAAAATATAAAATATTTCAATGCTGTATTTATATATTTTCAAACTTACCTCCATTTCAAATATGAATATACAAATATAAAAAACACAATATATAAATTTTATATATATATAATATATATAATACGAAATATAATAATATATAATAACAAAATTTGAGGTTATTCCTATGTAAATACACACAAAACACAATTTGACCACATGTGGCTGTACAATTGCGCGCAAATGTAATATTTGACATAGCTTGTGGAGTACGTTATATTATTACGTGAATTCATTAGATATTATATATCATAGATTAATAAACATAATATGTTAAATTATAATAAATTAATAAGCAGAGAAAATAATTATAATTCAAAAATATAGTCAAAAATCAATATTCTTATTTTATCGATTATGAAAACGCCAACGCAAAATCGAACGCACCTTCAAAGTTATGCCGTTGTTCTGTAGATGCGTGCCGGCTAGTGCACTATGCTGCAATTCAAAACACATGTGTTCAAATTTGTAGGAAATGTTGTAGAAATAAGTAGTGTTAACATATAGTTTTAACTTTTGTTGATTTTTTATATAAATATATATAAATATTATAATTCAATATATAAATTTTATATATTGTGTTTTTTATATTCTTTTTGTTTATTATATATATATTTGAAATGGAGTAAGTTTGAAAATTGTAGTATTTTCAGTAGATAATACTTGTTACCATGTGCCATCGTCTTGGGCTATAGATGATAATAAAACAAAGTATCTTTGGCCGAAGAATGTTAAGTATAGCAAATTAGAGAAGATGATAAATAACTGTGTGCTGGGCAACAGTTTATCATGCTCTGATGAGCTAGAGGCAAAATGTCTGAGGACTACTTCTTCATTAAAAAAAGCGAAGAAGTATGTAAAGAAGGCTGAAATTAATTCAGCCATAGAATCAGATATACCTCCAACCCATGCCACAGGTAATAAGTACAGATTGATATTGAAATTATAATTTGATTTTTCGGACAAAATGTATTTTCAATTCTTTAGCGTGATGCTCATCATTTACTGTATAATTTGTAACTTTTTTTTTATTGTTGAGAAGAAATCGAGAAAGTTTCCAACAAAGATAAGGCTGAGAAGTCATTGGAGCATCTAGGCAACATATCTATGAGGTTCGAAAATTTAGTGCTTGATCTGCAAGAAATCAAGAAGAATCAGGCAGAAATTTTGGTATTTACAGCTTCTCACAGAGAAGCAAAAAATCATATTGTCCTGCCTAATGTTAGAACATTTGTGTTTCCTTTGGAAAGTACAGATGATATAATAAAAATGGAAACAAACTTAACAGAGGAGGGTTTTGCTTCTGATTTGGTAAGAATAATAGTATATATATATATATATATATATATATATATATATATATTTAACTTCTTCATAATAGGTAGTTCATTTGGCTATGGTTGGCCAGACTACATTAAATGGAACAATAACAGCTGTGATGAAAAAAGTTTTTTCAAGAACTCTGGCGGTGCAATATTCAGCCAGAGGACGGAAAAACAAGTTAAACTTCTCGGCTTTAAAATTATGTGATGTTGTTGTCAGTATGTATCATCAAATATTATAGCTTTATTCATTCACACACAGACACACATATTTAATGTTTAATAATGTATTAATACATGTATGTGTTAATAGTTTATTATATAATATCAAGTGCAATATGTTGAGGTATAATTTAATAACAATTTCTGATGTATATTCAAGTTTATTAAAAATCATTTGCAGAGGCCATAAGAGTTAATTTTCCGAAAGGGACACAACTTGATATTATGAAACGCATAAGTGTCGTTTTAGCACAGTCTGGAGACTGGAACGGAGGGAAGAAGCAAAGTATGTTACAGCTAAAAAAATTATATTGAAGATACTACAGACTATGATATTATACCATTATGTACAAATTTTAAAATATAAATAATTCATATTGCAGGAAATATAAAATATCCCACTGAATTAGATTATATTCAGCTAATTCAGAATGAGGATATAATCATTTCAATGGATCCTGATTTATTAACTGAAGATCAATAACAAGCAAACAAGAGTTCATTATTATATAATGTATTTTGAATAATTAATCAATCAGGTGATTTATTAATAAATACAATTCAATTACAAGCAAACAGAAGTGTTTTGATTATTCTATAATATATTTTTCCATTTTTATTATCTACAATAATTTAATAGCTACATGCAAGTTGTCCATTTTTATGATAAGACATTTGCTTATCATATCACTGATATTTACATGAAAAACAAATGTTGATAAGTCAGATATATGAAAAAAATGCAAATCTATTGAATGTTTACTATTATAAAAATTTGAACTTGTATTGTAAATATTTCCTTTAACCCTCCGTCGGTCGGCGTGGTCTGGTCTGGCCAGACTTTTTTCGTTTTCAATTAGAAAAAAAAATACTTCTAGTAATCCTATCGACTTGAAATTTCTTGACTTTTTCTAAAATTTCATTAGCTGTCGGTCAATGAAAAAATCAGGACGAAAAAATGTACAGAAGGATAATTATAGGGATTTAATTTTTTTTATACTTCGAACGGTCGGAAAGGTCTCTCTAGACCACCCATACATTTTGTATGAAATATACGCTTTTTCATGGTATTTTTTATTCAAACTGCTTTGTTTATATTCTTTGCTATGTGTTCTAACATGAATGTTAGTATTTTCATGACGAGAGTTTCTTGAAAACCTACCAAACTTATTGGTAATCGCAAACACTGAAAATCGGATGAGTAATGCACACATTCATTCAGGCGCCAAAAAGAATAAATACTGTTTTTCATTGATTTAAAACAGAAAAATAACAAAAAAAGCAACGTTTTTTTTATATTTCTTGATTTTTTTATAAATCGTTAATACATAAGACACCAAAAACTCATTTATCCCATATAAATGCATGTAAAATAAATGGTGGTCCAGCCAGACCTTTCCGACCGTTCGAAGGTGAAAAAATATCCGACCGACGGAGAGTTAAAATAATAATTTGAATCATTTTTATAAATACTATGCACTTTCATTATTCTGTTCTGTTTAATCATTATGTAACAATCATTTGCACTTTGAGGATTTATTTTCATTCCATTTATTTTAATAAATTTTATTACTGAATTTTTTTCAAAAACGAAAAACTTTTCGTGGGGTGTATGAATTTCGCCACTGTTCTCAATGAGTCTACATGCAACTTGCTGCAAAGGTTTTGCTGGACCCCTAACTAACTTTAAAATTTGACCCAAATAGCTTTCAAAAACAAAACAGCTGTAATGATCAACACTGCGTTGCTCTCTTACTGCATCATCTGTCATATAGAAAATGCTGTGCATATTATATACTAACATATTCTCTCCATAAATTTTTTTTATTCCCTTACAAAATTTGCGAATGAATTCTTTTGCCTTATGTCCATATTTGACAATATACTCATCACTGCAAATTATTCGCATAGCATAATGAAAGTACATGAAATTTTTATAAACCCGATTTGGCAAAAATTGTTTCAGGATGACCGGACCTGCATATAACATAAAAAAAACAAAACTCTGTTGCCTTCCATCTATCAAGTTCTTGAAAACCTCTAGGTTTTTGCTGAAACTCGCATGGTGTCATTGATCTCAGATTATTGAGCATTGAAGACATAGAATTTATATGTATTTGGCTAATGGTACAATTACTGTTTCTGTCTCTTATCCAAACATATATTAACTTATGCATCACACCAAGGCAAGCCATATGCATATAGTCCAAAGGAAAATCTTCCACAAAATTTATTCCAGCAAGGTTCAATAATGGAGACCTATCAAGTTGATGATTATCTTCTTTTTCTAGCATTGACATGTAATCTTCATGATGTCGTAGACTCGCATCCATTAATGGAAAAATTATTTTACCATCTACCCTCACTCCTTTCTGTGTGCACCTTTCGCAACTGTTGTATCCATTATGGCCCTTGATACACTTTATATAAGCCCGGGCAGGAGCATCACAGCAAATCTTGTGTATCTTGACTTTATACAAAATAATCTCATGAATGAAACCAGAATTATAAAGATCATTAGCTTCATTTATAAATCTTTCTAAATAAGTACTTACACAGTCAGGTTTACTATCTCCATAGTACAATCCAATCACAAACGGCTTAATGGAACGTGATGTTTTTGTATACAGAGCTCCCAAAATAGGCCAGAACTGATGATTTACTTTTGAAAACTGGTACCCCATCAATATTAATTAAAAGATGTATTAAGTTATCACTATATTGATTTTTAAACATATTAAATTTTTTATTAGTATTGTCCTTTAAGTTAAAATGGACGCATTCACCCACATTGCCACGCTTACTGGCCATAGTTGTAGTTGCAACCACTGAGGGTGTTTTCAAAATTGTTTTTGCACATAGGGGCACATTCTGATGGCCATGCTTTCTCAGAATTGGAAGCAAAGTATTCAAATGCTTATGACTCACATTCTGCTGTTTAGCCCAAGAGCGTAGGTCGGAAACAATGTCTGTATTTTCAGAATCTTCCAAGTTGTTAATAATATTACTCATATCATTTGTGGTGCTTGCAAACGAAGTATCTTCAGAGAAAGATGTACTGCTATCAGAATCCGACTCGGAGTTAACACTACCACTAATATCACAATTACTATCACTATTACAATTACTATCACTATGTCACAATTACTATCACTATTGTCACAAAAATTTCTTAGTCTCTTCGACGTTTTGAATTGTGAGCAATCGGGCAATTTCTGTTGCTCGCTTCTTAATATACATTGACTTGGTTGATCTCTTGTATGGCATATTTATAAAATTGTACTTTAAGCACTTGTAAAACAATCAACACTCAGTGCAAAAATAAACTGTCGACTATGTCAAAGTAAATAACAGGTCAAGATTTCTAAAATGTCAAGTTTGTAGGTTATGCTCTGACAAATACGATATTCTATTGCCCATTCCATTCGAGAACAATATTTATTAGCCGATGATAAAAAATATTGCGTCAATATTTATATTTTAATTGGAGGACGATATAGGAAAAGGCCACTCATAAACTATATTTTGTCAATATTGATCTGTCCATCTCAGTTAGATATAGACTAGTCCGTGCGAGACCAACAATTGCACCAAAGAACCGACGTTGCGCCACAGAAATCCAATGTTGGCAAATATGGAATATAAGAAAATTATATGAATACATATGTCGAATTATATATCATTTTATTCGTAATTTTATTCTGCATTTTTCGCCCGAATAAACATTTTAAGTATCCTTTACCGTTCAGATTGTAGTATAGGATATGTGAATATATAGATGTTTGATCTCATTCATTTCGACAAAATATATTAGCAAATCGGATTTTTTCATGAAACAAACTTCTCTTTCGAAAAGTTAATTAAATAATAATAAAAACAATATTTAATAGTCAATTATAAAAATTGTTGCACCAATATTTTAAATTTGAGGACAATATTTATTAGCCGATGATAAAAAAAATTGCATTTAATTTATTTTTCTAGAGAAGGACAATATGTATTAGCCGATGTTAAAAAATATTGCATCAATATTTATATTTTAGTTTGAGGACAATATTTATCAACCGATGATAAAACATATTGCATCAATATTTATATTTTAGTTTGAGGACAATATTTATCAGCACATGATAAAAAAATATTGCATCAATATTTCTATTTTAGTTTGAGGACAATGTTTATCAGCACATGATAAAAAAATATTGCATCAATATTTCTATTTTAGTTTGAGGACAATATTTATCAGTCGATGATAAAAAAATATTGCATCAATATTTATTCTTCTATTTGAGGACAATATTTATTAGCCGATGATAAAAAAATTGCATCAATATTTCTATTTTAGTTTGAGACCAATATTGGACAAGGCCATTTATAGAGATTATTGCCTCAATATCGGCTGACGTTGGCCTGATCGATTAGTTGACATCATCACTATATAGGCAATCACGGCCACAGAAAACCAATATTGGTAATATATTGTACCGATATTAATTTCTACATGGGTAATCAAATAGTATCAAATTTAAATAAATAGTCAAATAGTTTCAAATTTAAAATAAATAGTCAAATAGTTTTAAATTTAAAATAAATAGTCAAATAGTTTCAAATTTAAAATAAATAGTCAAATAGTTTCAAATTTAAAATAAATAGTCAAATAGTTTCAAATTTAAAATAGATAGTCAAATAGTTTCAAATTTAAAATAAATAGTCAAATAGTTTCAAATTTAAAATAAATAGTCAAATAGTTTCAAATTTAAAATAAATAGTCAAATAGTTTCAAATTTAAAATAAATAGTCAAATAGTTTCAAATTTAAAATAAATAGTCAAATAGTTTCAAATTTAAAATAAATAGTCAAATAGTTTCAAATTTAAAATAAATAGTCAAATAGTTTCAAATTTAAAATAAATAGTCAAATAGTTTCAAATTTAAAATAAATAGTCAAATAGTTTCAAATTTAAAATAAATAGTCAAATAGTTTCAAATTTAAAATAAATAGTCTGATAGTTTGAAATTTAAAATAAATAGTCTGATAGTTTCAAATTTAAAATAAATAGTCAAATAGTTTCAAATTTAAAATAAATAGTCAAATAGTTTCAAATTTAAAATAAATAGTCAAATAGTTTCAAATTTAAAATAAATAGTCAAATAGTTTCAAATTTAAAATAAATAGTCAAATAGTTTCAAATTTAAAATAAATAGTCAAATAGTTTCAAATTTAAAATAAATAGTCAAATAGTTTCAAATTTAAAATAAATAGTCAAATAGTTTCAAATTTAAAATAAATAGTCAAATAGTTTCAAATTTAAAATAAATAGTCAAATAGTTTCAAATTTAAAATAAATAGTCAAATAGTTTCAAATTTAAAATAAATAGTCAAATAGTTTCAAATTTAAAATAAATAGTCAAATAGTTTCAAATTTAAAATAAATAGTCAAATAGTTTCAAATTTAAAATAAATAGTCAAATAGTTTCAAATTTAAAATAAATAGTCAAATAGTTTTAAATTTAAAATAAATAGTCAAATAGTTTCAATTTTAAAATAAATAGTCAAATAGTTTCAAATTTAAAATAAATAGTCAAATAGTTTCAAATTTAAAATAAATAGTCAAATAGTTTCAAATTTAAAATAAATAGTCAAATAGTTTCAAATTTAAAATAAATAGTCAAATAGTTTCAAATTTAAAATAAATAGTCATTGTTTTAAAAAAAAAACATAGAAATTGTTTAAAAAAAATTATCAAAAAATATTGTAAATCATCAGAACATGCTTTAAATCTGAAAATGTTTAAAAATAGTCAGAAAATGTTAACAAAAAATAGAAACTGTTTAAAAGTGTCAAAATATAGTATTTTGTCAGAAAATATTGTGAATTGCTAGAAAATATAAATGTATAGAAATGTGAATGTTATAAAAATCAGACTAAAATAAAATAAAATCTCTATTTTAACTGCATTTCAACATTTTAAAATCAATTAAAAAATCCTAATATTAACTAATTACTATACGACAAAACAGTAAGTTTGACAAGGCAACATTTCTTCGAATTACATATCGAGGTTTTTATATGGGGCATCACGTGCTGTCGTAAAAGTCAGAGAAATAGAATTATAGCTAAAAAATGGAACATCGAACCAGATGTTACCAAATCCCAACATCTTATCGTTTCATTAAGAAGCCACACAAAGCCTGCCAATAAAAATCTAATAATGCAAACTAAATTGGAAAATGTATATAAATAGATTTAAAATTGAAGGACCTGAACTTACAAAATAAGCTTCTCGATGATAATTCCAATATTGAAACAATATTTGTATAATTTAGAAAGCCCAAAACAAAATACTGAGAATGATTTGCAGCATTTGATGGGTTTATATAATCCACGAAAACCTAAAAATTCCCAATAGAAGTCATTGGTTGATTGTTCGAGAGAAATTGGATGCATATGTCAATCCCAGTCAGTCAAAAAACTAAAGGGCCTGAAGAGAAAATGGCTCAGTGATCAGAAGCTTAATGTTTCAAGACAAATTGGATGCATATGTCAATCCCAAACAGTCGAAAATTAGCATACTTTAGAAAAAATGGATGCATGTATGTGGGTCAAAAATGTTAATGTTTTAAAAAAAAAAAATTTTGGTACTGGAAGCTCCAGCAATTTGCCTTACGGAACGATGCCGTGCGCCCCACTAGTTTCATTTCGATTTTCAACATCTTTACTTGTAACTTACAGGTTATGTTATAAAAATATAACCCATAAGTATATATATAACCTATAGGTATTAAAAAAATCTGAATTGGAAATTGATGCATCAAAATTGACTACTAAATCACAAGCAAAAATCAGCACGAACCCATAAAACTCCTTCGTAACAAAAATTTGGAGAAATGCAAAAAAATGTCTATATACTAAAAGTCTATTACCATACCTTTCAGTTACCACCCGATCCGCCGCTACAACTTTTAAAACAAAATTAAATTGTAAAAATGCGCAAATTTTTAAATTTGTTTGTCATTAGTGGATTCAATGGTTGCATTTTTTTGGTTTTTAGCTTTATTCTATTAAAAGTTACATCAATTGCTATATATTGCTATGTACCGTTAAAATGTCCATGAAATTATTAATAAATCTGCGTATAAAAATTTGTAAATGTTGGAACAAAATGAAAATAATTCGCTGAACTTTTAAATTAACATATTTGTAAAGCGTCCATGTTGTTTTAGCCCCAACGCTTTGGTTTAATTTGTATTTTGTTATTATAATTTTATTAAATATATTAAAATCGTTAAATTTCAATAAAAAGCTAAAAAAAAATATCGCTTATCAACGCAAAGGGAGTTTAAAAAAATAAATACAGATTCAACAAATTTTCTGAGGTCAACATTCTTTTTCTTATGCAAAATAATCGGGTTTTTGGCATTGAAAGTGTGGTTTAAATCAGTGATTCCTTGGGGGCGCTGCGGCGATTCTGGGGGGCGGTGATGGGCTTTGGTGTATTTAGGGGGCGATGCTTAGTTGTAAGGGGCGTTGAAAGCACAAAACTAAAAAAATATTATAGTATTAAATATATATATAAATAAATGATTAAAAATAACACTGAATTATATAAAGATAATATTTTAGTTGAAGTTATTCAAACATATCTGCATAGGTGTTTTAGTAAGTAAATCAGTTTTAAAACTATGCACCACCAATTCTTGTTTCGCAAAAGTTCAATGAAAAGAATGGTTCATATGTTTCTTTGTATGTCGATAACTTTTCAAAGCGTGTAACTTTACCAAATTTTGTAAGGGATTCTTTAAGAGATTTTTTTTAAGAAAATATGTAAAATTGGCGAATATATGATCATTATTTGTCGTGCTATTAAATATATTTCTTTGATATCTACCCGTAACTGTTCACCCGAATGCCGCGTTTTGTAAAATAGATTTATTGGGGCCTAGTATAATTTATTCGTTACCTAAAATTTCAAAAAACGTATCAACACCTATCAACATATCTACTTCGCACGGAATATTTAAGAGTGAATCCAAAAGTTTTAATCCATTAGGAAGATTTAGTTCAGCTATTTGGATTTGCTGCGCGGATAGTAGACTCGATATTTCGTAAGCACAAAGGCATTTATGTTTTTTTTTTTTTTGCAATCTATTGGCTTCTAAATTTTAAAATCGGTTTATGCGCTTTTAAGCAAACGTCGTTGAAAGTTCTAATTTTGACAAACGCCATAAACATCATTCGTCACTTGACACTCGAAGCGTACGGACGTGCCTAGCGCTAGCGTTGTTCACTGTTGTGACCTTTAGACTGACAGATACATAACCTTACCGCGTTTTGTGCTGACTTGTTTGTCGTTCCTTTTTTGATTTGTGTATATTGTTGTTACTTATTTTCTATTTATTGTATTACAAATATTTTCATTTCCATCTGTGCAAAAAGTGAAAGTTTTTTCCAAGCCCTATTGTAGGCCCTGCACTGACGGATATAACCTCACCGAGTTTTGTGTTGAATTTCTGTTTGCTATTTGTGTTCAATTGAGTGAATTGTTATCTATATTTTGTCTATTTGATTTATTTTCTTTTTTCTCATTTTTTTAGATAGTGGTTTGTACAATGGTTTTTACTAGAAGCCAAGTTTTCAATTCTAGTACCATCCAATTGGATGAATCAGTAGTCGGGTGCCCTGGCTGCAGGGTTGAAGGACTCGTTGATTAACGATCTTAGAGAGCAACTGTCATCTTCTAAGGCCAGTGTAGATAGTCTTGAGCTCAGAATAAACAAAGCCAGTGGTGTGCTTGACATGATGAGCTGACGAAATCCCTGCTCGATTTTCTCACGATTTTGCTACCACGTGTAGTGAGATCTCAATCCTCCTACAAAGGCGGAATTTGGATATACAGATAATTAGGGATGAATTTGCTAAGCTCATGTCCAAGTTGAAGCTCCTCAAGCATCGCGTTAGTAGTTCATTTAGCAATGATTGTCAAAAAAGTAAAGTACTATTTCTATCCGATAGCCACGGTAGAGGGTGGGCTGAACACTTGAGGACTTTTCTTGGACCTCAGTTTAGTATTTTCAGCATAGTCAAGCCTGGTGCCCCAATCTCTGGGGTGGCGTGCGACATTAGACATCTTATGTCGGATTATGGCGTGAACGACTATGTTGTTATATTGGCTGGGACGAATGACTCCGATTCCTCTTATGCTATTCAAGATGCTTTGGAATCTATCCGTCATTGTTGTCGGAATACAAACCTGTGTGTTGTGACAATTCCCTACCGATATGATGATCCGGGTCTTAATGCTGCAATCTTTGATGCTAATCGTCTGATTTGCCGTAATTTAGGTTATGGCAAGTTTGATAATGTACGGGTGTTTGATGTCAATCGCCGCATTGGAGTGAGGGATTACACCAGTCATGGCTTGCACTTGCTTCTTAGAAGCAAAAGTGAAGCTATCAAGGGTGTTAGCCAAAGCAAATAATGCTTAGGGGCCCTAATCGGTCATGTTGTGGCTCGCTACCTTCAGAGCCAAGAAATTCCTCAGAGCAAAACAATTCCTTTCGGAATTAACAATAACTCATATCAACTTCTTCCCACGAATAGCATTTCTAATATAAACATTTTTTTTCAAAATATACAGAAATTATCGCCTAAATTAAATAAAATTGAAATAATCACCAAAAACAAAAATTTTGATGTCTTGTGTTTTGCTGAACATTGGCTCAAAGAATCTGAACTTCAGTTGGTCAAACTAAAAGGTTTTCGTTTGCAATCCTACTTCTGTCGACAAAATTTTGCTCATGGCGGTGTTTGTATTTTCACCTCAGATCGATATGCCTGTAAACCAATCTGGGCAACGATTAGTTGTGTTGAAAAAATATTTGAGTACTGTGCTATCCAAATATCTCTTGAGTATGGTCATATTTGTTTAATTTGTGTTTACCGATCCCCAGCTGTCTAATAAATACGATAAAATAATTTTATGCGGCGATTTTAATATCCATTTTAATAAAAAATACAAATTGTTAGATGATTTTAAGATCTTAATTCAATCATTTAATCTGAGCCAGACTATTCATACTCCAACTCGTGTAACTCCGCAGTCGGCCTCGTGTATCGACAATTTTTTACTAATGTACAATTCATTGAATCCTCTGTCACAAACACCACTCTATCTGATCATTACGGTATATCCCTTGCGATTGCATCTAAGGCGAAACCATTCAACAATAAAATAAGTTATTCGAGAATTTTCGACTCAGCCAATAAGCTATGTTTCAAAGCCTTACTGGAAAAAGATAGCTCGTATTTCAGGATAATAATGACGCTAATGCTTTATTTAATAATTCATGTCATTCTTTCTATACAATTTTAATTTAGCTTTCCCTTCTTCAAAAAAAATCCAGGCCCCTAAACGGAATTTGCCCTGGTTCACTAAGGGCTTATGTATATCATTCAATAGATTAAAATTTCTAGAGCGTCTATCCAAACGGAATGGTACTTTATCGTTCCAAATTTACTTTTTGAAATATAGGCAAACGTTTAATGATTTAATTGATCTAGCAAAAATTAAATTCAACGAAGATTTAATACGGCACTCGTCTTGCAAGCAAAAAACTATGTGGTCTCTCATTAATTCTGAATGAATCTAGAACGTAAATCTGCGGTAGAAATTAAATCTTTGACAATTAATGATGTAATAATTAATGACATTAATGATATTTCCAACGAAATGAATAACTTCTTTGTTAATGAGGCTTCAAATTTGACTTCCTCCATCATCTCGAACATCACTTGCTGCTCCCCTGTTTCGTATATTGTTAGAAATTCATAGCTTTGTTTTATTTCCTGTCACAATTGAGGGAACTTACAAGTACTTTTAAAGCTATTAAATCTTCCTATTCCGCGGGACCGGATGAAATTCCTACATGCATCATTAAAGAATTCTATCCCTTTTATTGATAACCTATTAATATGTATAATAAAATGCTTTGAGCTGGGAGTTTATCCAAACCACTTAAGCACTCCAAAATCCGCCCTCTTCATAAAAAAGGCGATAAAAATATTGTGAGCAATTATAGACCTATTTCTCTTCTTAATTCTTTTGATAAGGTGTTTGAAAAAATTTTGCACGTCAGAATCTCTGGGTTCTTAAATAAATACAATATTTTGTTTCACAACCAACATGGTTTTCGGAAAAAAACACTCTACATCGCACTCGGTTTTTAGCCTCATCCAAAATGTTATTAACTCATTTGAAGATGGAAGTTATTGTGTAGCCGTCTTTTGCGATCTCTCCAAAGCGTTCGACAGTATATCTCACAATATTCTCATTGATAAATTAGAAATGTATGGTTTTCGTTCTAGCTCGCTTAAATTACTAAAATCTTATTTAACAAACAGAACTCAAAGCGTATATTTGGACAATAGCACCGGTGGTAAAGTTATATCCAGGAAATTAAACGTGAAAATGGGTGTCCCACAAGGATCAATTCTTGGACCGCTCCTATTTCTTCTTTACATTAACGACCTACCTAATTGCTCAAATCTTTGTGACTTTATTTTGTTCGCTGATGACACTTGTCTAACCATCAAAGCTAGAACATACGATGACCTCGTAACGAAATTGAACAGTGTCATGGATTCCGTTTCGAAATGGTTCAATATAAATAATCTTCTTTTAAACAACGACAAAACCCAAATTATTTCTTTCTGTACAGCAACGCGCGTAGCGAATGATATTCCTCATTTACAATTAATAACTATTCATTTGACTCCTCTTCAGTATCTAAATTTCTTGGAGTTTATATCAATAAGAATCTTAACTGGTCTGAACACGTTTCCAACCATTTATGCTTCAAATTAACGCGTACATGCTTTATCCTGCGAACCCTTAAATCAAAAATTGGAATATCCAGTTTACTTTCTATTTATTACGCAAATTTCTATTCACACATTGCTTACGGTATCCAATTTGGGGTTTCTCTAATGAACTAATTAAAGTTTTTAAACTTCAAAAGAGAGCAATTCGAATAATTTTTTCACTATCCTCCAAGACATCATGCCGTAATATCTTCAATGAACAAAAAATTTTAACAGTACCGAGTATATTTGTTCTAGTCACACTTAATTTCATAAAAAATAATCCAGACTCTTTTAATTTGTCTTCGATGTCAAATACCAAGCACAATACGAGACATAAAATAATTAAAGGTAAGACTTATAAACTACACAGTTCCTTTAATACTATCTGCGGTATGGGTATACAATTTATGAATAAACTGCCGTTACGTGTTCGTACCCTTGATAACAAGAAATTTCATAAAGTACTAAGTAATGCGTTAAAGGATTTAACTTTTTATAGCCCTCTGGAGTTTTTAAATTTCGATTTTTCAAATTACTTTCCCGAAAATCTCAACTAATCATTAACGCGACTTTTCCGCTCGAAGAAATTTCTCTATTACAGGCAGCAGCAAGATC
Source organism: Ctenocephalides felis (assembly GCF_003426905.1). Lineage (NCBI taxonomy): Eukaryota > Metazoa > Arthropoda > Insecta > Siphonaptera > Pulicidae > Ctenocephalides > Ctenocephalides felis. Next base: position 917 of record NW_020537235.1, on the reverse strand, counting down.
GATGGATCGACGATGGCAAAAATCCCTACGAACCTACGGGCCCAAACTAACTGATGTCACCTACCAGCCATGTCTATGTCTACTATGCTCGTGACAATATAATTCGTTCGTTAAACTAAATACTTCTAAATTACTATTATTATTATTATTTCTTTCTTTGTTTATTTTTTCTTTTTTTTTGTTTTATATAACTGTTATTGTTATATTGTTAAAATACTTAATAATTAGTTAATTAAACACTTACAATTTAAAAAAACAAAAAAAAATTGAGAAGTTTTTTTTTTTTTTTTTTTCTAATTATTATTTCATAAGACTGTTATTTTTAAAATACTTAATAATTAGTTAACTAAAAACTTATAATTCAAAACACTTTAAAATTGTGAAACAAAATTTTAATTTTTTTATTTGACTGTTATTGTTAAAATACTTAATAATTAGTTAACCAAAAACTTATATTTAAAAACACTTAAAAATTGTGAAACAAATATTTCCTTTATCAAAATACCTAAAAATTGTAAAAGAAAAAAAATTGTAAAAATATTTAACAATAATAATAAAAATGATAATGATAATATTAATAATAATAATAATTATAATAATATAAGATACTCAAATTTGTTAAAATATCATAAAATAACCTAAATTTGTTAATATTGTAAAAGTATGTATTGTAAAGCTTATTAAAATTACTTATTAAATTTTTAAAAACACTTGTAACAAACAAACTAGTTATATTTAAAAAAAAAAATTATAATTAAGTAAATATAAATAGGTTTATAGTAAATAAATTAAGTAATTAAATAGCTAATAATTAATTAAATTATATTAAACCTATAAAATATTGACTTAAGCCTTATTATAAATTAAATATTATACCGACGGCTTGTAAAAAATTAATAAATAAATAAATAAATAAA
>NW_020537234.1:0-21733 GCF_003426905.1 Ctenocephalides felis | reverse complement strand
TTTACGAGCAAAACAACAGGATGAAAAAGCAAGAAGTTTGATTTCTAATTGTGTATTAGCTGATAGCTGAATAGGCCTCCAAAAAAATGGTCAAATAATTTCTCTTTAATTTCACATCCTGCACATTGAACAAAGGTTTAAGGTATAGTTGAATTTTATTGATGCTTTCAAGCTCTAATTGATTTTCATTACGGTATGTACACGTTAAATTGTCATGGTAAAATGTTATTTACTGTTTTTGGTATTTAATCTAAAAATAATTGTAAATAATTTTAATAGTAATTTTAATTATTTTATAGTTGAGCAATCATTATATTACTAATTTATATTATTTTGAATCTATTTAAACATTTGCTCAAACGTTTTAACGGTGGAAGTCATATAAGATATACCAATCGATTGTAAGATAAGTTATATATTTCTAGTCATACTTTCTAAGCAAACAGGTTTTAGTTATAAACTTAATTGTTTTAAATTTTATTATACTATAATATATAAAGTTAATTATAATTTTGCAGTTAGATTTTTTAATCTCAATATTACAAATTGAAAATGTCTGCCAAAAAAAATCTGTAAGAGAAAATGTTGAATGATTATTATCATTCTTAAAACATATTTTGTTGATCTAATTCTATTGACTATTACCAATAAAGCCTGAAATATCAACTCTGCATGTATGCAAAAGTGTTAAAAAAATAATTTTAATATTATCCTGATATGGAAATGTGATATTACTTGTTGAACTACGATCAACTACTTGATCTATTCTTGATATTAGAATATATTTACTCATAAATAATTGAGTAATGCATTTAAAATAAATCAAAATAAAAGTATCAAATATTTTTTATTCGATAATCAACAGCACAGCAATGTAAGCATCAATTCAATAATCAACAGCAATTATATACAAATATATTGCATTTTACTCACAATCAATACTGTCATAGCGTTTTAACTTGACAGTAAATGAATAAAAAAAAAAAAAATAACAGAAAATATTAGGAATTTATTATGTCATACATTTTTACTAGGTTCAAAATAAAATTTTAAACTGATGTAAGTTCTTCGTTGTGCAGAAAGCATCAACTGCAGTACGATTTACACCAAGTTATAAGAAATAATTAATTTTCTAAACCCGTCTCATATGTTTTTGATTGAATCCATTCTGAGCGTAAATATAAAGCATATTAATTATAGCAAACAAAATTTAAGTTTTGAGTTTTATTATTTTTACCTCTGTTATTGTAACATAATAAAATATAAATGAAGAGAAAATGTAAGAAATATGAATTACGCTAGAGGAGAGCTTGCCCGCTGTTTAATAGGCTACCTGCCTAAAGTTTAACAAATTCAAATGTCTTCGTTTATACATTCTCGCATTATCAATCGACAGGCGCCGAAACAATATCTACTCTCTCGAGTGATTATAAACCGTAATTTGTTCAATTCATTCCGAACTACCTATTACTACATCTGAAAAAATAATAACTTAACTAACTATAGTCACTATTAATTGAAAGACTATATGTTTATTTTATTACAAACACTTTATTCCAAATCCAAATCAAGTACCACTTTTACTACAACACCTGAAAGGAATAAAAGTACTTACTACCTACTATTCTAACTAAATAAAAAGCTGAGTTAATTTTATACAATGTATTATCCTTTATACATACAAGTACTTATTACTTCTATATATTACAGTATAATAATAACTAACTAAACTAACTAAGATAATAATAAGTAACTAAACTACAACACTTATTAATGAGAAAGACTATGCTCTCTTTTATACAAACACTTTATTATTACTTCTATATATTACAGTAAGAGTACCCCATTACTGTACACCTTTAATCACCCATTAAATACTTTAATAACTAAGTAAGTTTAATACAACTACTAACTCTACCTATTACTACATCTGAAAGAAATAATAACTTAATAACTTAACTAACTATAGTCACTATTAATTGAAAGACTATATGTTTATTTTATTACAAACACTTTATTATTATTTCTTTATACATACAAACACTTTATTACTTCCTATATATTTTACTTACAACACCTGAAAGGAGTAAGACTACTAACTACTACACTCACTACTTGTTAATGTTCTGCAGATAAATTGATTTATGATTTACATTTGATTTGCTCAGATATAACAAAGATAGCAAAAATAATGAAAGTTACAGTATCTGTAATAATATATTTGAAAACTGTTTAAAATTTCTCGAATATTCCATTACGGTACGGAAAGTTCCAGCAATTTGCCTTAAGGCACGATGCCATACACCACTAGTTTTATTTTACAATTATATATAAAAACGCACAAATTAATAAGACGCAAATATAAATAAAAACGTACTTAATACAAATAATACTTCACAATCAAAACAAATATATGAATCAAACAGAACTAGATGCAAATATTAGCAGTAATAATTTCGACCATCTCGCCACGAAGGTTCAATTATTACTGATTGTGAGGTACAATACAATAAACTTTTCGTATTGCACCCTCTATGGTTCCGAACCCGAAACTATTCAATTAGATAACAATTTTTGAATTTTTGCATTTTAGTATCATCTGGTAACAATTCATAGTTTTGTCTCTTTCTGACCCCAATAAAAGAGGTTCGCAATAACAACTAAAATCATTCTGTATTTGGACCTCTCGGTCGACACTACGGTCAGTGGTAAGTCTTTTAAAAAATATTTATGTATTATGTAATCATTTCGTGCATTTCGCGCATGGAACTTGTGTTTTGGTTAATTCGATTTGACTTGATTTTCTGTTGAATTATTATTATAAGAATGCAAATAAATTGAAGTAAAAAATTGTCTCTTTAATATTAAACGATTTGCGTTACATTTTCTAATCCAATATTTGTGCTGAAGTGTCGCCTTAGTGTTAATTGTTGTGAAAATATTTGATTTTAGCTATTTGAGTTAACATAAATAATTTAATGCAATCTTTAGATTATTAAATTTAAATATAATTAAATAATAATAAATTTTAATATAAATCTTATGTTTCAAATATTTACGATTGACTACATTTGTTTTGTTTCAGATTTCATACAGTGTTTTGCGCAGTGGCGGATTGCTTTAGGGATTTATTGTGCATGAATTCTTTTTATTCAATCACATTGACAATTTTAATTATTTTTTATAATTTTGTTAAATTATAATTTTGGGTTATTTGCGTCCACATTTTAATTTTTTTTTTGTTCGTGCGAGGACTTATTCGTAATTTTAATATCGTTTGAAACGATTTCCGCGTTTAAATGTGTTCCTGTCGCCTACCCCCCACGGCAGGTTCTAGTAATTCGCGTTTCGTTAATAATTATTTTTTTCATTTGGTGTGTGGATCCTTGCGATGTTTTCCCAGAAGCAACGCAACCCCATACACTTTAATTTATAATTAGTATTATTTGTACAATATTTAATTTTTTTGAATTATTTTATTAGTAGCATGGATGTAAATAACTCGTTTAAAAATCTAAAAACTTTGTTAAATAAATTATTTGTTTTTATTTTGACTGATTTTTCTGCTGCAATGCAATGAATATGTTTTAATAAAATAATTTTAATTTTTTGTGATTGCACAATAAGTCTCCTAAACGGAGAAATGCTGAAGACGTACTGTTTGAAGTTACAAAAAAAAAGGTAAGATGATACAAAACCCTAAATTATGTAAAAAAATAACAAAATTGACATTTATTTTAGTGTAAATGGGCCTCGACTAAAGATACCAGGGGGTTGAGTACTACAACGAACAGGAGAACATGTGTACCGATATGATGTACCAGAGCACTGGCAGCGGATAAATACGAGCAGGCTACCACATAGTATTTATAAGTCATTGTCTATTTCATTTCTTTCAAGTCACTTTTCATTTCAGGGTTGCAGAATTAATTTCTCACCACGACGACAAGCACCAGGACTGCTTGCTAGGAGATTGTGGTGGATTAAAAAGGTTGAAGGTACCCTTTTTGGGGCGCAATGACTGCTACTTGGTACATCTTGGCATTGCGTTTACCAATATACAGGGTTTACCTTGGCGCCCCAATCTGACTTAATAAAACCCGGTAATTATCTGTAGAGTGCGTAACTAACTACACGAATGAAACAGAATCTATACTTATTAACTTATTCAATGTTACCTAGTTGTGTTCGTCGTAGGTGCGAAGATATGACTGTATTTTTGTAGTCATGTCTTAAGTCTAAATTCTGATATACTATTGTTTTGGTTGGTGAAAAAGCTTGAAATTATAGATGTGTATGATACGGCGTGATGATAATGGGGATCGCATACAATCGGAGAGCTCTCACTTTTTCTGGATTGTGTGTTCTTTGCCCATGGAACAACACACGCACCACTATACACTAACTGCCTCAAGGGCTTGTGTACTTCCGACTCTATTGACTACCTCAGAAGACTGATACTTAAAAAGTGATTGCGTCTTTGTAACGACAGCATGCAATGTTTCCAAAGGGTTGCACAACCTTTAGTGCAAACTACATCCGCCGCCCGCCTATATGGTTCCTGTCGTATGTGGTCCAGATTCGCGATAAAGACTACATACATCATTTCCAAGGAGTTTCTAAACTCCTAAACTAAATCCTCACCTGCCTATAAGGCTCCTATCGTATGAGGTCCGAAGTCGCGATCGTTTTTTAGTATCAGTCCTCTCAGGTGGTCAATCCAATACGGAGGACACAAGTTAGTGCATTAGTGATGGTTGTGATGTTGTGCCAGGGAAAAAAAACACGATCTAGAAAAATCCGATCGAGTTTTCCGATTTTAAGCTTTCCCCTGCGTAATTACGCCGTTCTATACATTTTTAATCATTTCTAGCTTTATCATTACCCATCGTTAGTACATTCGAATTTAGGCTTAATGCATCACTATACATAAGTGCGGTCAAGCTCTCGGATCTGTAAACATAACTCGGTAACAATCAATAAGTTGGTAAGTAGATTCTGTTTTAATTGTGTAGTTAGTTAAATCTCCACTGGTAACTGCAAGTTTTGTTGAGTCGAATTAGGGCGCTAAGGTAAACCCTTCATATTGGGAAGTGAGATGCTAAACATACCAAATAGCAATCCTTACACTCTAACAAGAGTACCCTTGACCCTTTCAGTTCACCTCAATATGGATACCTACAGGTTTTCTCGTATTCATAAGTTAATATTAAGTAATTAGACCTTGGTTAGATATAAGTATATAATATTTTTATTTTTGTTACCGGGGCCCCGTTTGTATGTTTGCCCCTATTTTTAGGGGCACTTGTGTTTTTTTATGTCATTTCAGATGTCTTTCCAAGAAAATTGCTTACCAAGTGAGTACCAAGAACTACTTCCACAACCCGTAGGAGAAAATTGGTCAGACGTAATTGTAATTGTAATTAATGTACCAAGAATTGTAAGTAATTGATGTACCAAGACTTTACCAAGATATACACGAAGATTTACCAAGATATACACGAACCACCAAGAGACCACTACCAAATTAAAGGATATGAACAAGTGGGTACCAACAATTACTTCTGCAACCTATACGAATAAATGCAATGAAATTCTTGTTCACCTCTTTTTAGGTCTTGCACAAGATTTGGCAGAAAATATCGACTCAAAACCAACTAGCACCACTACTACCTGAACTACCACATACAACTGAATTGGATGATACGACATAATCGAAAGGAAAATTAACTGTGAGATGAGACTTTCTATTTTTATTGTATAGTTAGTTGTATTATATTATCGTATTATAGTAGTATTTAGTTAATATCAGATTAGGGGGCGTTTTGACATTAAAATCTTCGGTCTTACCTTTTTTGGGGTTGTTCGCGTGCTTTTATTCAGAGCTCAAAGGGATGGCGTTGTGAAAGAACCTTTCTTACATTTTTCGCGCTTTTCTTTACATTAATTAATAATTATAAATCACAAAGTGATTTGTTCTTAAACTTCATAGGCTGGAACCTATGAAGTTTTTTCCAAGTGTTTACATGGTGGATCTGGGGGGTACATCATGTAAATGCTCTTTTTTTTTTTTATAAATTTACAATCACCGCTAAAATACTAAAGTACACATTTTATTTGGATTTTTTTCTTTACCACGAGAGGTTCTTTCATTTTTAAAAACCGAAATTTTTGGGTACATTAGGTCATTTCGCGGAGGTTCTTCTTTTCGCGATATATTCAGGTCAGTTAGGTATAATTAGTTTGTAAGTTAGTTTAAGTGGATTAGGGCTGCACAAATCGATACTTAGTAGTATTTACACTATATCCATTTCCATCTGAAATGTTAGAAACGTAAATATGAATACAAGTATCTATTTCTGTGGCGACACCACATTAAAAAAAACGCGCCTGGCAACTCTACCCCATGGGTGGTGAGGAAAAGAGTTGCATCCTAATCATGTAAATGCTCTTTTTTTTTTATAAATTTACAATCACCGCTAAAATACTAAAGTACACATTTTATTTGGATTTTTTTCTTTACCACGAGAGGTTCTTTCATTTTTAAAAACCGAAATTTTTGGGTACATTAGGTCATTTCGCGGAGGTTCTTCTTTTCGCGATATATTCAGGTCAGTTAGGTATAATTAGTTTGTAAGTTAGTTTAAGTGGATTAGGGCTGCACAAATCGATACTTAGTAGTATTTACACTATATCCATTTCCATCTGAAATGTTAGAAACGTAAATATGAATACAAGTATTTATTTCTGTGGCGACACCACATTAAAAAAAACGCGCCTGGCAACTCTACCCCATGGGTGGTGAGGAAAAGAGTTGCATCCTAATTAAGTACATATAATTATCAATATTAAAATATTTAAATAATTATGTTAATTAATAAACATAAATGTGTCAATATATGTGTGTGCATCACTGAAAATTACCTAATATCGAAATATCTTAAAATAAAATTTTTGCAAAATAATCTTTGCTTTTCAATATGTGGTTAATGTTATTTTTAGTTGTTTTTTTTCAGAACTTCATAAAGAATTTGTTTTACATTGAATGATCTATAACGTTTGAATTATTAAAAATAATTTAAGGAAAAACGAGTGTGATTGTTAAGAGCTCGCTAACGTTGACAAATAATGTAATTAACTACAATTTGCTGAAATAACTTTATATGTTTGGTATATTTGTACAAAATTGAATAATCTGCAATAGTTTTTCACATTATAGAGCCAAACCTGAGCATTTACACATATCAAGAAGTTTTTGCTACTTCCTTTAAGACATGCCATTTTAATTTAATTTAGATGATAACTTGCGCCGAAGCGGCAGATGAAACTACAAGAAACATTTTCATGATTTACCTAAAACGATTGCAAGAACAAATGAATTGCCAATCAGCAATAATGGTAGCTCAGTTGAAAAAGGCAACAGAAAGGAAAGATTCACCTACGATTGATAAGCTGTCTAATTTTCGTAAACGTAGAACTGGAAAATTATATAAACGATATTCGGTACATGAGAAACTAACTGCAGATAACTGTGCCTTTAAGTTTATGAATAATTATAAATGCAAATATCATGGTAAGCATGCACGCAATTTGAGAGAAAATGCCTGATTTGGCAATTAATAAGTGTTTAATTTACCTGATGAAATTTTTTTTAATTTAAATTATTATAACAAATTTATTCCATATTTATTCTAATATGTACTACAATAAATAATTATGAAAGTCTGTTAATTATTTTATTTATGAATATGTAAAGAACAAGTACAATTATAACTTGCACTTACATAACTTAATGGATTTTTCATACATATTAGCTCTTTTACAGTCAATTATTTTTTATTTTACTACTATATGATGTTTGTCGAAAAGCTTCGAGCAAACAATTGAACTTGTGGAATAATATTGTGTGGATATAAATGTAGAATTGTATCAAATCTATAAATAAGTTTGCATATATGTATTTAGAGTAAATGATCTATAAACAGTGCTGGATTACCCCATCGGCCCGGGCCTAGGGCGGCACAATTTGGGGGGCGGCAAATTTTTCCGATTTTTTTTTTTTTTTTGTCACGGCAATTTATTTTAAGGATTGATCTTGATCTAGATAATTCTCTATGAAATAGAATGTTATTCGTTTTCTAATCAAACTTATTCAAGAGCGCCTCATTAATATTTTTAGTGATGTATCATGTTTAAAATAAAAATTATCAAATTAATAAGCTTTTTGTGAGAAATAAAATAAAATGAAACTAGTGGGGTGTATGGCATTGTGCCTTAAGGCAAATTGCTGGAACTTCTCGTACCGTAACGAAATGTTCGAAGAATATTAAATGTTTTCAAATAGATTATTACAAATAAATACTGTAACATTGTCTAATATTTATAAGAATTATATAAACTGAATTGCAAAGTTGAAACTATTTTATAAAGTATATAAGTGAGCTTTAAAACTTTAGTCAGAATCAAAAATAAAATCTGAATTATTTTCGATATACAAAAAAAAAATTGTTCTGAAAAAAAATTGAAACAGATTTTTTTTCCAAAATCAATTATTTTGTTAAAAGAAGCAGAAAGTTTTTTTAAATCATTTAAATCGGACGCTGGACGCAAAGGTAGGCCCAGCGGTTTCGGAGATACAGAGCTAAATGTTAAAAAAAGTGCAGTTTTTAAGAGAACTAAGCGTGCGATTTAAATGATTCAAAGAACTTTCTGCTTGTTTCAACAAAATAATTGCTTTTGAAAAAAAAAATTTCTATCTTTTTTTTCAAAAATATTTTTGTAATTTTGGATTAAAAAATCAAAAAATTACCCAGGCTAAGCACAGTCTAAGCGCCAATCTGATATAAATGTTTACCCAAAGTGTTTACCCAAGTGCACTTTTCCAATTTTGTGAAAAAACTTTTGAAAAATGTGAAAATGCCGCCAAGTTAAGCACAGTATAAGTGAAAATGTCGCACATAATTATTTGCGAATGCGTTTAGACTGTGAATATACGGGAGCACTTTTTCAATTTTGTGCAAATTTGGCAACTATTTTTTTGAAAATGAATTCGAAAAGAAATGACGATTGTTAATGTTCTGCAGATAAATTGATTTATGATTTACATTTGATTTGCTCAGATATAACAAAGATAGCAAAAATAATGAAAGTTACAGTATCTGTAATAATATATTTGAAAACTGTTTAAAATTTCTCGAATATTCCATTACGGTACGGAAAGTTCCAGCAATTTGCCTTAAGGCACGATGCCATACACCACTAGTTTTATTTTACAATTATATATAAAAACGCACAAATTACTAAGACGCAAATACAAATAAAAACGTATTTAATACAAATAATACTTCACGATCAAATCAAATATATGAATCAAACAGAAGTAGATGCAAATATTAGCAGTAATAATTTCGACCATCTCGCCACGAAGGTTCAATTATTACTGATTGTGAGGTACAATAAACTTTTCGTATTGCACCCTCTATGGTTCCGAACCCGAAACTATTCAATTAGATAACAATTTTTGAATTTTAGTATCATCTGGTAACAATTCATAGTTTTGTCTCTTTCTGACCCCAATAAAAGAGGTTCGCAATAACAACTAAAATCATTCTGTCCTCTGTATTTGGACCTCTCGGTCGACGCTACGGTCAGTGGTAAGTCTTTTAAAAAATATTTATGTATTATGTAATCATTTCGTGCATTCAGTTTCAAATACGTGTCATGGGACTTGTGTTTTGGTTGATTCGATGTGACTTGATTTTCTGTTGAATTATAATTATAAGAATGTAAATAAATTGAAGTAAAAATTCGTTTCTTTAATATTAAACCATTTGCGTTACATTTTCTAATTCAATATATTTGTGCTGAAGTGTCGCCTTAGTGTTTATTGTTGTGAAAATATTTAATTTTAGCCTTTGAGTTAACATAAATAATTTAATGCAATCTTTAGATTATTAAATTTAACTATAATTAAATAATATTAAATTTTAATATAAATGTTATGTTTCAGATATTTACGATTGACTACATTTGTTTTGTTTCAGATTTCATACAGTGTTTTGCGCAGTGGCGGATTGCTTTAGGGATTTATTGTGCATGAATTTTTTTTTATTCAATCACATTTACAATTTTTAATTATTTTTTATAATTTTGAGTTATTTGCGTCCACATTTAAATTTTTTCTGTTCGTGCGAGTAAGTCACTCGTAATTTTAATATCGTTTGAAACGATATCCGCGTTTAAATGTGTTCCTGTCGCCTACCCCCCACGGCAGGTTCTAGTAATTCGCGTTTCGTTAATAAATTAATTTTTTTCAATCGGTGTGTGGATCCTTGCGATGTTTTTCCCAGAAGCAACGCAACCCCATACACTTTAATTTCTAATTAGTAGTATATGTACAATGCTTAATTTTTTAGAATTATTTTATTAGTAGCATGGATGTAAATAACTAGTTTAAAAATCTAAAAACTTTGTTAAATAAATTACTTGTTTTTATTTTGACTGATTTTTCTGCTCCAATGCAATGAATCTGTTTTAATTAAATAATTTAAATTTTTTGTGATTGCACAATAAGTCTCCTAAACGGAGAAATGTTGAAGACGTACTGTTTGAAGTTAAAAAAAAAAGGTAAGATGATACAAAACCCTAAATTATGTGAAAAATAACAAAATTGACATTTATTTTAGTGTAAATGGGCCTCGACTAAATATACCACGAGGTTGAATACTACAACAACGAACAGGAGAACATGTGTACCTATATGATGTACCAGAGCACTGGAATAAATACGAGTAGGCTACCACGTAGTATTTATAAGTCATTGTCTATTTAATTTCTTTCAAGTCACTTTTTATTTCAGGGTTGCAGAATTAATTTCTCACCGCGACGGCAAGCACCACGACTGCTAGGAGATTGTGGTGGATTAAAAAGGTTGAAGGTACCCTTTTTGGGGTGCAATGACTGCTACTTGGTACATCTTAGCATTGCGTTTACCAATATACAGGGTTTACCTTGGAGCCCCAATCTGACTTTTAATAAAAACCGGTAATTATCTGTAGAGTGCGTAACTAACTACACGAATGAAACAGAATCTATACTTATTAACTTATTTAATGTTACCTAGTTGTGTTCGTCGTAGGTGCGAAGATATGACCGTATTTTGTAGTCATGTCTTAAGTCTAAATTCTGATATACTATTGTTTTGGTTGATCAAAAAGCTTGAAATTATAGATGTGTATGATACGGCGTGATGACAAAGGGGATCGCATACAATCGGAGAAGCCTCACTTTTTCTGGGTTGTGTGTTCTTCGCCCATGGAACAACACACGCACCACTATACACTAATTGTGCACTTACGACTCGATTGACTACCTCTGAGGACTGATACTTAAAAAGTGATTGCGTCTTTGTAACGACAGCATGCAATGTTTCCAAAGTGTTGCACAACCTTTAGTGCAAACTACATCCGCCGCCGCCCGCCTATATGGTTCCTGTCGTATGTGGTCCAGAGTCGCGATAAAGACTACACACATCATTTCCAAGGAGTTTCTAAACTCCTAAACTAAATCCCCACCTGCCTATAAGGCTCCTATCGTATGAGGTCCGGAGTCGCGATCGTTTTTCAGTATCAGTCATCTCAGGTGGTCAATCCAATACGGAGGACACAAGTTAGTGCATTAGTGATGGTTGTGATGTTGTGCCCGGCAAAAAGAACACGATCTAGAAAAATCCGATCGAGTTTTCCGATTTTAAGCATTCCCCTGCGTAATTACGCCGTTCTATACATTTTTAATCATTTCTAGCTTTATCATTAGCCCATCGTTAGTACATTCGAATTTAGGCTTAATGCATCACTATACATAAGTGCGGTCAAGCTCTCGGATCTGTAAACATAACTCGGTAACAATCAATAAGTTGGTAAGTAGATTCTGTTTTAATTGTGTAGTTAGTTAAAATCTCCACTGGTAACTGCAGGTTTTGTTGAGTCGAATTACGGCGCTAAGGTAAACCCTTCATATTGGGGAGTGAGATGCTAAACATACCAAATAGCAATCTTTACACTCTAACAAGAGTACCCTTAACCCTTTCAGTTCACCTCAAAATGGATACCTACAGGTTTTCTCGTATTCATAAGTTAATATTAAGTAATTAGACCTTGGTTAGATATAAGTATATAATATTTTTATTTTTGTTACCGGGGCCCCGTTTGTATGTTTGCCCCTATTTTTAGGGGCACTTGTGTTTTTTTTTATGTCATTTCAGATGTCTTTCCAAGAAAATTGCTTACCAAATGAGTACCAAGAACTACTTCCACAACCCATAGGAGAAATTGATCAGACTAATTGATGTATCAAGATACTAAAATTATTGGCATACTGCTAACTTTCATTCCAGATGTCTTTCAAAGAACACATTGTATTGTATGTCTATATGTTTTACCAAGATATACACGAACCACCAAGAGACCACTACCGATTTAAAGGATATGTGCAAGTGGGTACCAACAATTACTTCTGCAACCCATACGAATAAATGTAATGAAATTCTATGTTTACCTCTTTTTAGGTCTTGCACGAGATTTGGCAGAAAATATCATCAACTCGAAACCAACTAGCACCACTACTACCTGAACTACCGCCTACAACTGAATCGGATGATATGACATAATCGAAAGGAAAATTAACTGTGAGATAAGACTTACTATTATCATAGTAGTATTTAGTTAATATCAGGTTAGGGGACGTTTCGACATTAAAATCTTTGGCCGTACTTTTTTTGGGGTTGTTCGCGTACTTTTATTCAGAGCTCAAAAGGGTGGCGTCATGAAAGAACCTCTCTTATATTTTTCGCGCTCTTCTTTACATTAATTAATTAATTATCATTTGTCCTTAAACTTCATAGGCTGGGAACCTATGAAGTTTTTTTTCAAGTGTTTACATGGTGGATCTGGGGGGTACATCATGTAAATGCTCTTTTTTTATAAATTTACAATCACCGCTAAAATACTAAAGTTACACATTTTATATTGATTTTTTTCTTTACCACGAGAGGTTCTTTCATTTTAAAAACCGAAATTTTTGGGTACATTAGGTCATTTCGCGGAGGTTCTTCTATTCGCGATATATTCGGGTCAGTTAGGCATAATTAGTTTGTAAGTTAGTTTAAGTGGATTAGGGCTGCACAAATCGATACTTAGTAGTATTTACACTATATCCATTTCCATCTGAAATGTTAGAAACGTAAATATGAATAGAAGTATCTATTTCTGTGGCGACACCACATTAAAAAAAACGCGCCTGGCAACTCTACCCCATGGGTGGTGAGGAAAAGAGTTGCATCCTAATTAAGTACATATAATTATCAAAATTAAAATATTTAAATAATTATGTTAATTAATAAACATAAATGTGACAATATATGTGTCAAAATATCTTAAAATAAAATTTTTGCAAAATAATCTTTGCTTTTTAATATATGGTTAATGTTATTTTTAAATTTTTTTTCAGAACTTCATAAAGAATTATTAGATGCTTTCAGAAAGAATATTGTCAATAATTATTAATTTTGAATTAGTTGAAAAAATACTATAAATACTATAAATACTACAATGCGAAGAGGTATATGGTTTTTGATAAAATATATTTTATCTCTTTGCATTGTAGTATTTTTTCAACCTCTAATTCAAAATCAATTACTATTATTCTTTTTAAAAGCATCTAATAATTCTTCAGAATATGTGAGATTTAAAACTTTAGTCAGAATTAAAAATAAAATTTGAATTATTTTCGATATAAACAAAAAGAATTTTTTGAAAAAAATTTGAAGCAAATTTTTTTTTTCAAAATTACTTATTTTGTTGAAATAAGTAGAAAGTTTTTGAATCATTCAAATCGGACGCTTAGTTCTCTCAAAAACTGCCATTTTTGCACATTTAGCTAGGTGTCTCCGTAACGGCTAGACCTGCCTTTGCCAGAAGCTAATTACCACTTCTTCCCATCATTACAAATTGAATGTTTTTTAGATCATTCAAATTGGATGCTCCGTTTTCTCAAAAACTCGATTTCTATTTTCTGCACTTTTTGCTCCGTAACTCCGAAATTACTATTTAAAATTACTACAACTTACCCAACGCAAAGTTAAAAATTATATCTAAATAATTCAAAATAAATTGTTTATTTAAAAAAGTAAAATTTTGTCTATTAAAAAGGGCGCCAGAACGGATAGGGCCTAGGGCGGCAGAAAGCTTAATGCGCCACTGCTTTTGGTATGTTCCGTGTGATCAAATTATATGAATATTATGGTTACTTTTGTAACTAATAAAGGTATCTATGATATTAATAAAACCTTGCATAAAAAAGTAACATGCATATTGCATTTTTTATAATTACGAAATAACCTTCACTGCCAACAATAAAATGAAATCGCTAATTTCTTCATTTCTGTCAATCCAAATATTTTTTTAGAAAGTTGTGATGAAGAATATAGCCCTTCTTCAATTCATGCAACCATTACCCAAATAAGAAGTTATAAACATGATAAGTTAATCTCTGGTAATTGTTTCTTTAATATCAATTATTTTTTCTAGCTGTTTGTAGTATTTATGAATGAAGTTATGAAATTAATTGCAACTATTAACTATATTAGAGATTTTTATGCATATCTTATATATAAAATTCTTCTGTAACAATGTAAGTTTCATATTTCCTCCTAAACTATAATTCGGATTTTCATGAATCTTCCTGAAGTTTGTTCGGGAAATTTTTTAGAATGTTTTGATTCATAGAAATATAATTAAATTGTAGAAATAAATAGAAAAAATTACAAAAAACCGCTTATCATTGTTTGCCCTTGAAAATATTTGAAGCTTAGTTTGACATTAAAAACAATTGAGGACTGTCATTTGCCAAACATTTCTATTCACTTATAGGCTAAGGCAATATTAGAATATAATAAATTCATGATTATGAATAAGGAAAATGTAATGTCTACATTATTAATGCCGAAAAGCAGCTGAGATGTGCCAAAAATTAAATTAATATAAGATGCAAATAATATAACATGCATTTGATAAGTGATGCAGTCTGCGCATGCGTCTGACGTGCGCGTGTGTTTGCTTTTGCTTGCAATAATTTTGTTTGCGCACTTTGCGAACAGATTCGCCGTACGAATTCGCGCAAAGGAGCGAGCCATAAGTAATTGCGCTCAAAAATATTCAATTTGCAGTCGTTTTGCCTTACTATACTAAGTCACAATACAAAAAAAATTATTTAGAAGTTTCATTGTGTCAAAAATTCATATGTTTGTCATTGGGTACGGAATATTTACTCAATGGAGCGCTTTGGTTTTGAAATTTTTACTATTTTCCAATTCGTTTGGAATTTTGGAACTAGGTTCATCTTACTCTTCAGAAGTGAAAACAATTTAGACTCCTTTAGCACTTCGGGTGGATGACATTTCTTTTCAGAGGTGTAATTTTACTTTTTTCAAAATAACGTTGGGTATCGATAAAAGAACTAATTATACGAGAAAAATATTTAATAATGTTTTTCAAAAAAGGAAATACTTTTCAAGTTACTGGCTACTGAATATTTGTTTCTTTTTTGCGTTTTTCATCATTTGTTGCTAACACCTTCAAAAATATACATTTTAACGAAAGTCATGTAATGAACAGAATTATATCAATTAAAATCTTAATAAATCGCTATTTTATAGTGTTTTAGGAACATTATCAGGCTAGGTATGAAAATGGGTTTTTATAGTGCTCAAAATAAGCTTTAAAATGAGTACTTCTGCGTGTAAAATGAGTAAACTATCATGCAAATAAAAGACGCATATAATGTTTTTTCATTTAAATCAAATAGTTTTTCAGTGCCATTTCCACCAAAATTAAAAATAATCATATTCAATCTAGAATTAACTTGGTTTAAGAGATCTTGATGGATTCTGGAAAATACCACAACTTTAGTACAAATGATTCTTAAAAAACTCATGATTTCATGAAAAAAAAACATTTAAAAAAAAACAACCAATTTCTCATCATAATACCTCTGAAAGAATACGTATAAAAGTATATATATAAGAAAATTCGAGGTATTTTTCTGACTAATTATTATTGTTTATTATTTTTTCGTTACACAAATATTGATAGATGTATGATTAATTAAGGAGCTGTCCAACCAGAGGTCTTTCGAGCCCTTTAACCCTTCGCCGTTTTACAATAAGAGAAGTTACGGTAAAATTAATGATAGAGAAAGTTGTAGCTCATTTGATCACCTTTAAAATAGTGTATTACAAGTTCTGATAAAATCAGAATTAAAAGAGTTATAATCCAATTAATGCTGTGGATGGTGACGGAGTGCAAATTGTTAAAAACATTGAAATTAAGATAAAGATTAGCCTATTTCCAAAATATCAAGTAAATTGGAGCACAGTAAAAAAATTTACAGAGCAATAATTTTGTTGATCGTAAGTTGAATAGAGCACATGTGAACAGGATTTGACAAATTAATTCACTTCAAATATAAACTTAAGCAATAATGTATATTGATTTATTAGAGAAAAAAATGCAATTTAGATATTAAAATTACTTAAAGCCAGTTAAAATATGGTACAAAATTATAAAAATTATAGGCAACATTATTGAAGCAATTATTTTGGGTGAGAAAAATAAAAGGTGATATTGCACCTTGCCGCGAATGCTATATATTAATTCTTTCTGAATTTGTTGTACTTTTTAAAAGATTTCAATTTTCAACATGAGTATCTTATGCTATGACCATAAATCAAAAAGGCAGACGATCATTTTTAGTGTGATAAATTTGGAAAATCAATGTTTTAGTCGTGAATAAACATCACACATCCACATCTACAGGTATGGCTAAAAATACTATATAACCCTTAAATGCAATAAAATAAATTGAGCTATTGGAAATAAATTTGTTCTATAAATCGCAGTGTATAATTTTTAATATACAATTTTATTGAACATTTTTTAATATTTGTTAAATAAATAATTAAAGTGTTAACTGTGGGAATTGAGAACAATCATTTTATTTGAAACAGTTCTACATTCAACATCACTTATATATTGGTGTAAATAGTAATTCAAAAAACAGTAATTATTATTTTTAACTAAGCAGTAAATATTAGTATAAAATATTGAAAAATTGTAGACGTAGGTACAGAACAACGTCTGTCGGGTCAGCTAGTATATATATATATATATAGTATAATTTAATAAATAAAAGTTTTGTAAATATTTATTAGAGATATATGAAAAAAAATCGATGTTAAGAACATAAATGCATTGTGCAGCTAAGTTTATGAGCTATTTGTAAATAATATATGAAAATAAGCATCTAATAGTTTTATTTGATCATGTTATTTAAGTTATTTCATTGATATATGGGATATAATATATAGGTGCATAGTCTATGTAAACAAATTAGATAATTAGAAACGTTTTGTGATGGATTTGAAAATCTATAAAATTTTACTGAATTTTCTTACAATAGTTTTTTCCCATTTTTTTTTTCCAAATTTTTTTTGACCAAATTTTTTTTCCCCAATTTTTTTTTGACCAAAAATTTTTTTCCCAAATTTTTTTTTCTCCAAAAGTTTTTTCCGAAAAATTTTTTTTTCCAAATTTTTTTTGACCAAAATCTTTTTGACCAAAAAATTTTTTTCCCAAATTTTTTTTTTCCAAAATTTGTTTGACCAAAAATTTTTTCCCAAAATTTTTTTCCCAAAAAATTTTTTTTCCAAAATTTTTTTGACCAAAAATTTTTTTTCCCAAAATTTTTTTTTCCAAATTATTTTTGACCAAAATTTTTCTTCCCAATTTTTTTTGACCAAAAATTTTTTTTTCCAAAATTTTTTAGACCAAATTTTTTTTTGACCAAAATTTTTTTTCCAAATTTTTTTCCCAAAAAATTTTTTCCCGAAAATTTTTTTTCCAAATTTTTTGACCAAAATTTTTTTCCCGAAATTTTTTTTCCAATTTTTTTTGACCAAAATTTTTTTCACATTTTTTTTTGACCAAAAATTTTTTTTCCAAAATTTTTTTTTGACCAAAAATTTCCAAAATTTTTTTGACCAAAAATTTTTTTCCTAAATTTTTTTTGACCAATATTTTTTTTCTAAATTTTTTTCCTAAAAAATTTTTTTTCCCAAAAAAATTTTTTTCTCCAAAATTTTTTTGACCAAAAATTTTTTTTGCCAATATTTTTTTCCAAAAAATTTTTTTTCCAAAAATTTTTTTTTCCAAAAATTTTTTCGACCAAAAATTTTTTTTCCCGAAAATTTTTTTTCCAAAATTTTTTTCCCAAAATTTTTTTTTTCAAAATTTTTTTGACCAAAATTTTTTTCCAAAAATTTTTTTTTCCAGAATTTTTTTGACCAAATTTTTTTTTACCAAAAATTATTTTCCCAAAATTTTTTTCCCAATTTTTTTGCATTATCAGGACTTCGCTTTACCCGGACTTCGGATTATCGGAATATCGGATTATCGGAATATCGAATTATTCGGACTTCGGACCATCCGGACTTCCGATAATCCGGACCTTCGATGTTCCGGACTTCCGATTATCCGGACTTTGGCTGCTAGGCCGAATTGGTATGGCCTGTTTGGCGTAATTGGTAGAGTAATGGCTTCGTACCAACAGGGTAGCGAGTTCGAATCGTATCTCCAGTTAAAAAACGGAATTCAGCAGTGTACGATTAACAATGTGGTATTTATTTATTGTTGAATAACATAGTTAATATTTAGATATAACAAACTAACAAGTTATGAGGCCGAAAAAAAGCATAATCCATGCGGCCTGTGTTGGCGTAATTGGTAGAGTTATGGCTTCGTAACAACAAGGTACCGAGTTCGAATCTTATCTCCTGCTATTAAACAGAATATCACGTTGTGGTATTTATTTATTGTTGAATAACACAAAGTTAATATTTAGATATAACAAACTAACAAGTTATGAGGCCGAAAAAAAGCATAATCCATGCGGCCTGTGTTGGCGTAATTGGTAGAGTTATGGCTTCGTATCAACAACGTACCGAGTTCGAATCTTACCTCCAGTTATTAAACAGAATATCACGTTGTGGTATTTATTTATTGTTGAATAACACAAAGTTAATATTTAGATATAACAAACTAACAAGTTATGAGGCCGAAAAAAGCATAATCCATGCGGTCTGTGTTGGCGTAATTGGTAGAGTTATGGCTTCGTATCAACAACGTACCGAGTTCGAATCTTACCTCCAGTTGTTAAACAGAATATCACGTTGTGGTATTTATTTATTGTTGAATAACACAAAGTTAATATTTAGATATAACAAACTAACAAGTTATGAGGCCGAAAAAAAAGCATAATCCATGCGGTCTGTGTTCGCGTAATTGGTAGAGTTATGGCTTCGTATCAACGAGGTACCGAGTTCGAATCTTACCTCCAGCTATTAAACAAAATATCACGTTGTGGTATTTATTTATTGTTGAATAAGACAAAGTTAATATTTAGATATAACAAACTAACAAGTTATGAGGCCGAAAAAAAGCATAATCCATGCGGCCTGTGTTGGCGTAATTGGTAGAGTTATGGCTTCGTATCAACGAGGTACCGAGTTCGAATCTTACCTCCAGCTATTAAACGAAATATCACGTTGTGGTATTTATTTATTGTTGAATAAGACAAAGTTAATACAACAACAATAATTCAAAGTTAGATATAACAAACTAACAAGTTATGGGGCCGAAAAAAGCATAATCCATGCGGCCTGTGTTGGCGTAATTGGTAGAGTTATGGCTTCGTATCAACGAGGTACCGAGTTCGAATCTTACCTCCAGCTATTAAACGAAATATCACGTTGTGGTATTTATTTATTGTTGAATAACACGAAGTTAATATTTAGATATAACAAACTAACAAGTTATGAGGCCGAAAAAAAGGATAATCCGTGCGGCCTGTGTTGGCCTAATTGGTAGAGTTATGGCTTCGTATGAACAAGGTACCGAGTTCGATTCATACCTCCGGACACAAAATTGTGGACGAGGCATGCACGGAATCACATCCGGTCGAATTTAGGATACCAGGTATGCTTCCGATAATCCGGACCTCCAATTATCCGGACTTCCGATTATCCGGACTTCTGATAATCTGGACCTCCGATTGTCCAGACTTTCGATAATCCGGACCTTTGATGTTCCGGACTACCGATTATCCGGACTTCCTATAAACTGGACTTCCTATAAATTTCATGTTGCGGACTTCCCATAATCCGGACCTCCGATAATCCGGACTTCGATAATCCGGACTTCGGTAATCCGGAATTCCAATATCCAGACTATCGATAATACGGACTTCTAATAATCGGACCTCCGATGTGCCGGACTTCCGATTATCGGTTATAGCAACGGTACAATATGGTATGGTTGGTCGAAAAATGGTAATGGTTGGTCGAAAAAATTAGCGGTTAACGGTTGCTAGGCAACTGTTTTTAAATTTTGTTGTTAACGGTTAACGGTTGCTAGGCAACGGTTGCTAAGCAACGGTTTTCCAATTTTGTTGTCACCGTTTAACGGTTGCTAGGCAACGGTTTAAATTTTGTGTTAACGGTTAACGGTGCTAGGCAACGGTTTTAAATTTTGTTGTCAACGGTTAACGGTTGCTAGGCAACGGTTTTTAAATTTTGTTGAACGGTTAACGGTTGCTAGGCAACGGTTTTTAATTTTGTTGTAACGGTTAACGGTTGCTAGGCAACGGTTTTTAAAATTTTGTTGTCAACGGTTAACGGTTGCTAGGCAACGGTTTTTAAATTTTGTTGTTAACGGTTAACGGTTGCTAGGCAACGGTTTTTTAATTTTGTTGTTAACGGTTAAAGGTTGCTAGGCAACGGTTTTAATTTTGTTGTTAACGGTTAACGGTTGCTAGGCAACGGTTTTTTAAATTTTGTTAACAGCAAAATTTAAAAACGTTGCCTAGCAACCGTTAACCGTTAACAACAAAATTTAAAAACCGTTGCCTAGCAACCGTTAACGGTTTTTAAATTTGTTAACAGCAAAATTTAAAAACCGTTGCCTAGCAACCGTTAACCGTTAACAACAAAATTTTAAAACCGTTGCCTAGCAACCGCTAACCGTTAACAACAAAATTTAAAAACCGTTGCCTAGCACCGTTAACCGTTTTTAAATTTCGTTGTTAACGGTTAACGGTTGCTAGGCAACGGTTTTTAAATTTTGTGTTAACGGTTAGCGGTTGCTAGGCAACGGTTTTTAAATTTTGTTGTTAACGGTTAGCGGTTGCTAGCAACGGTTTTAAAATTTTGTTGTTAACGGTTACGGTTGCTAGGCAACGGTTTTTAATTTTGTTGTTAACGGTTGCTAGGCAACGGTTTTTAAATTTTGTTAACAGCAAAATTTAAAAACCGTTGCCTAGCAACCGTTAAACCGTTAACAAACAAAATTAAAAACCGTTGCCTAGCAACCGTTAACCGTTAATAACAAAAATTTAAAAACCGTTGCTAGCAAACCGTTAACCGTTGACAACAAAATTTAAAAACCGTTGCCTAGCAACCGTTAACCGTTAACAACAAAATTTAAAAACCGTTGCCTAGCAACCGTTAACCGTTGACAACAAAATTTAAAACCGGTGCCTAGCAACCGTTGCCTAGCAACCGTTAACCGTTAACACAAAATTTAAAACAGTTGCCTAGCAAACCGTTAACCGCTAATTTTTTCGA
>NW_020537233.1:0-18847 GCF_003426905.1 Ctenocephalides felis | reverse complement strand
CTGGAAAAAATCTCACGTTGTTTGAAAATTATGAGCTTTTAGGTGCAACCCAGAGGTTTGGTCAGATTATGACAATTTTTCGGTTATTGTAGTTGATATTAAATAAATTTGTTTGCCTAAACTTAAGAACCGTAACCGTGAATAACATTTCTACGATTATACTCAAAAACATTGACAAGAAATAAGAACTATGAATTTAAGATTTTTAAAACGCTTTTGAGAGGCCCTCATTAAACAAAAAATTAATAGAGTATGCGGGGAAGTTGCATTGATAATTGGCGCATTTAATTGGGTTTTGAGTAAAAAAAACTATAAAGGACATGATTTTCAATAGTGCATTTCACTCACAATTAGTTCAAATTCTGGCGTAATTTTACTTTAATAATACCTTATATTTGTAATAATAAATAAAATAAAATTACTCTGTAAATCTTAAGTTTTATACCTTTTTTAATAGAAAAGGGCATCATATCCCAATTATTTTAGTTTAAAGTCATTAAATCTAGTGTAAAATATTTTTAACATATCTTAAAGTATTTTAACAACTACTGTTCATAGTTCACGTCAAAATTATTAACGTCAATGCTTCATAATTCATAACAAAGTTTTTAGGCATGAACTAAGCAAAGCTAAATTTGAAGGAAATAGTTATTTTGGTAATGATTATCTCCGACTATATTTGTTATTTCTTGAATTTTCTCACAAATGCAACTTATGTAAAATTGTCATATAATATGAAATATCTAATATGTAATTTTTTGCTGTGATAATCCATGTTACCATAATAACACAGCAGTATGAAATTAACTGAAAACGCAGCACCTTTTCATTTTTATTAATAATTTAATTTAATGAAGATTGTTGATGCTATAAGTGATCTTGTCATATATCGCACAAAATAAGCAACCACATCTAAGCTCGGCTAATCTATAGAAAGCAAAAAAATATCTTATTTATTTATCTTCTGTAGCAATAAATGTCGCCAAAGCCGTAATCTTAATTTTCTTTAGGTCCGAGCGCGGAAGTTAATCATCGGACGTTCAGCGGCGACGCATCTATCAAAGTCCATTGTATTAACAATCACCGAGTTGAATAATGTAATATTAGCTTTGTAACCCACACTTGGAGGGACTAGGATTAATACGCCCACCTGAGTTTAGACAGGATAGTATTTTGCTAAGACACAACGAGTTTACCAAAATAAAAGCAAGACGTAATCAGAAATTATATACAAAGTTGAATTTAAATCGGTAGTCATATAATTGCATCTAGAGTTAAACCTTGCTTTAACTATTTTTTTTCTTTCTTCAATATGGGTAGAGAAGGGGTTAAAGGTCCGCGGGTAAAAAGGTCCACCACTGATATCTCGAAAACCAGCCAAGTTATAAAAAATTCAACAACAATATTTCAAGGTATAGGGAAAAAGATGTATTACCAGCCATCACCCAGATACAATATTGCTATCGAGAGATAAAAGTAAATATTTTAAAATCTATAACAAGAGTTTTTTTGTTAGTTTTTTGGTTGTGAGCACTGTGGTTTAATTTACGAGAGCCTAATTTCATTTTTATACGTTATTTCATTGTTTTATGAGATATATTTTTAATTTTAAATTAGATTGAATAGTTTTTTTTCATTTAACATTTATAAAAGTTCCCACCTAGGTGGGGTAAGAAATTCTAACAGGAACTTTATCCTGGCAAAAGAGTGAAAAATAAAAATGTGAATAAAAAAGTAAATTAAGCTAAAAAAAGCTATTTTACAAGAGATAATTCTAACTCTGCTTTCTGAAAAATAGCAGATCGTAGTTATTTATTATCTCTATTTTATACAGAGATAACAAATAACTTCGATCTGCTATTTTTCACCCATGAAAATTATGTTTTTTCCAATCTTCATCTAATTACTGCATGAAAACAGTCACATTCAAATAACAGTGGGACAATCAACTATACTATTAGTGGTACATTTTAATAGATAATCAAAACCTAATCTCTAACTTTAATACAATGATTTAAATTACTATTTTATATCTTATATTTTCATTTAGTTAGTATTTTGCATTATTATTTTTTGCAAATATGATAATTAATACATGGCTTTAACCTTAATCCTATTACATCTCTGTCTATTTGAACAGTTCACGAAGCAAAGGGGATTCGGAGAGTTGTAGCTGAAATGACAATTTAATATTTAACGAGCTACATTTCTCTAGTTCCGTTAGCGTCGTTTCGTCTGATATTGTTTTGATATTTAATACGAAAATTTATCTAATTTATGAAAAATGATAATTGTAAATTGAATTGCGATCATTATAAAATAATATGATAAAACAATCTAAAAACCGATGAAACATTTATATAATGAAATAAATTGAAGAATAAAGTGAAAAAAGGAAGAAATAGATAAAAATGATAAAAGTAGAATACTCAGGAGTAGAAAGTGGAATGTCTAGAGTTAAGGGAAAGACATTGACAATAGATTATATTGTTTTTCTTTATATTTTAAAATCTAGTTCGAAATGCAAAAAAAAAATCAAATAAAACTTAAAAATATAATGAAAATCAGACATGAATCCCCATCCAAATCCTTTTTTTTTACATTTTTTTTTATTAATTACAATCTGTCTTATACAAATGCATTCAGTAATTTTGGGTACATTTTCAATATACATCTATTCTAAACGGTTACTCATTAGTAATAAAAATAAATTGTTGTCTTGAAAAAACATCCCTCTGCATTTATAAATCAACTGGCAAAAAATCTTTTGGCTGAGAACATCCCAAGGAGGCAACGCGCAGATGAAATTTAATTTCATATCTATTTTCACTTTTTTTTTTCTCTACTTTGTTTCTAATCCTACATTGAATTGTATTCTGTATTTGAAGTAAAAATAGCACTGTCTACTTCTATAAATATCATTTACATATCATTTAACTAAATATATTATTTTTAGAATTATTAGATCACCAAAGAGTGTAGTGTAGTCTAGTAGACTAGACTATATCAGTTGTAAATTTTATAGTAAAATAAATAGAAATGAATGAGTTGTAATGTGAATATTTTTAAACTTAGAATTATCTAGAAAAAGTTTTTAGGTTTTTAGATTTGCTATACGAGATTTTTTGTCCGATGCTTGATACAACAAATACATATCCAAAAGACATCAATCTAATATAAATATATGCGTGTGCGTGAATGTATACACATCTTAAAGAAGGATGTAAACATATATGGCAAATACATTAGCATTATTCTATTCGCAAAGTGGTCTCGTATTCTATTCACAAGATGTATCTTTAATGTTTAGTCCGAGGCAAGTGAGTGTTGCCACATGAGGAAACAAACTCGAAATTCCTCCTCCTGTATTCTATGTCGACAGAGAGCTCATAAAAACTATTAGCAAGAAAAATTTGATAGATTGCACTTTAGACGTCAGTATACACGAGAGGTCTCGTGTGTTGCTCTGCTCGAGTTTTTACTCAGCGCGGATTTTCAGTGATATATATAATATCAAGGAAAACATATTATAATGGCGCTGAGAAAGCTTCGCTAGAAAAATATATACATTCTATTGTAAAAACCACTATGAAATATCGTAAATAATGCTCAAATGTTTGCGTTGTTCAAATGAATTTTTCTAGAGTGTTTTGCACGCGCTTAATTCCGAGTTGCACATATGGGAATGTGGGATAGTAGGTCAGATGCCAACGATAAAGTGGAAATATTATTTTAATAAATCTATATTCAAATATTTAATTTCACATTTGAATCAATAACATAATATTTATAATTATTTTATGAAGTTTTTAATTTTTATTTAGAATTTGCTATTCAATTTTGGTGATGTTTGCTAATGTTAACTTTCTGCCAATATTCTCATTATTATTTTTATATTATTATTATGTTCTTATTATTATTCATATATTATTAGTAAGCCTTATAATTAAAACCAGAAACAGTTCTGGTATATGTACATATAAATGTATCAAAAATTGAGGATCAATCAAATTAGTTACTAATGTCAACTATAAGAACAACATAAGATATTATCTATGCTTAAATTAAATTTCTGGAATAATTTATATATATATATATATATATATATATATATATACTTTTAAATAGTATTAGCTTTATTCCATTTTTCTCATAACAGCTTTAAAATTGTATTATTTTGATTGCTACTTAAAATATCAATAAAGGAATTAAGGTAATTATAGTCAACTATCAATAGACAATTTTCGATAGCAGGTCAGATGCCAACGATAAAGTAAAAATATGATTTTAATAAATCTACATTCATATATTTAATATCACATTTGAATCAATAACATAATATTTATAATTATTTTATGATTTTTTTAATTTCTATTTAGAATTTGCTATTCAATTTTTGGTGATGTTTGCTAATTTGTTTACTTTCTGCCAATATTCTCATTATTATTCTTATATCTATTCTTATTATTATTCTTATATTATTAGTAGGCATAAAAATTAAAACCAGAAACAGTACTTGTAAATGATCAAATATATGTATCAAAAATTGAGAATCTTTCAAATTGGTTACTATGGCCAGCTATAAGAATACATATGAGATGTTAGCTATGCCTTAATTGAATTTCTGGAATATTTTATATATAGTTTTTTAAATAATATTAGCTTTATTTCATTTTTCTCATAACAGTCAAAATTGTATTACATATTTTGATTGCTATTTAAAATATCAATAATAAAATTAAGGAAATTATATAATGCAGGTAGTGCATAAATCAACCATAAATAAACAAATTTCGATAATAAATTGTATTTTTTAATATATATATATATATATATATATATATATATATATATATATAATATTTGTTTATTAACTTCCCGTAGGGTAAGTTATAGTAATCGCAAAAAAATCGAAAATGAAAATTTTTGCATTTCTCGACGTTTCAAAGGTTACTGAATATTTTGGCATACCTTAGAAAAAATGGATGTATGTGTGTGTGTGTGTGTGTGTGTGTGTGTGTGTGTGTGTGTGCGTGTGTGTATGTATGTGCGGATACAAATTTTCGTCGACGATTTCGGGAACACCGATCAACCGATTTGATTAATTCAAAAAACATTCGATTTGTATTGATAAGGAGACGTGCTGATTAGTTTTTGGCGAAGTCAGGTCTAGCCGTTCCGAAGATACGGGGCAAAAAGTGCCGAAAACGGTAACTCAGTTTTTAGGAGAACGGAGCGTCCGATTTTAATAATTCAAAAAACGTTTTACTTGTATTGACAAGGTGAAATACCGATCAAATTTTCATAAAGGCAGGTCTAGCGGTTTCGGAGATCTAATAAAAAAAGTAAAAAAAAATGCCATTTGGCGGTCAAAAATGATCATTAGACATATGCACATCAAATTATCAGATATTTTATAGAGATTTTAACAATAAGTATAATTTTGGTTTACATTCCTATGGGTTCCGTACCAATGTTTACGCGTTAGACGTCGACGCGGAGCTTACGCGATTTGATATTTCGTCTTTATGCAGTTAAAGCAGTACGATTGCTTTGATAAAAAGTTTAGATCTTTTAAAATATGTCAAAATAAAGAAAACATTTTTTTTCAAAAAAAAAAAATTAAAAAAAAAAATTAAAAAAATTTTTTTTTTTAAAAAAAGTAATTTTTTGTCTAATTCTTTGTCAAAAATCTTATTTTTTTGAAGTAAATTTTTTTCAAAAATGCTAATCGTTTTTAAAAAAATAATTTTTGGTACGGGAAGTTCCAGCAATTTGCCTTAAGGCACGATGCCTTAATTGCCTTAAGACAGAATTCCACTTACAGCTAGTTTGTATGTTGTACTTTACTTTAACTATCAATATTATTTACCAAAATAATGCATCTGAAATCTGGTATAATATGTAGTATTTAGAATCAGTTATTTTATAGAAAAGTTTATTAAATATTATTAAATTCAAAACTAACGGTGGTTCAATGTTTAGTAATAATAAATTATTTTTGCAAATTTTATAGTATTTCTATATTAAGCATTTTGTTTTGTAAAAAAGTGATAAATAAAATGCCCGACAAAAAATAATTAATTAATAATTTTATGACTATGGAATAAAATCTTTGTAATAATCAACAGTATTAATACTTAACATTCACGTTAACCTTTTGTTTTGATTATTTTATTAGACAGCCTAATTTTATTAAATTTATATAAATATATTCATGTTATTCTTGTAAAATGATATTATTCAAAAAATAATAAAAATAGTGTTTATGGTATCGTGCCTTAAAGCAAATTGTTGGAAGATTGCTCCCGTAACATAATGAAACATTCGAAGAATAAAATTTAGTTAAACTTTTTTTTTTGAAAATTAAACAAGAAATCATTTTGTCAACACAAGCAGAAAGTTTTATGAATCATTCAAATCGGATGATTAGTGCTCTCAAAAACAGCCACTTTTTGCATATCTTCGTAACGACTAGACCTGCCTTTGTGAAAATCTAATCAGCACTTCTCCTCATACATACATACATACACATTCATTTTTTCTCAGGTATGCCAAAACCAACAAAACGTGAAGATATGCAAAAATTTCAACTTTAATTTTTGGACTATTACAATAACTCACCCTAAGGGAAGTTAATAATGTGATGTGAATGTAAAAGAAATAAATACTATTATGTTTCCTTTCGCCGTTTATGTTAGCGAATAACAAAAATTTAAATTTCTGCCTTGGTTTCATTGGTCAATTTCCGCTTTTCGATTTTCATTCACGTCTCTGCATTTATAGATTTCATTAGACTTATGACAATGCTGTTTGTGTAAAGTATTTTGCGGGCAATATAGTTTCTTGCATGCGAGCAAAACAAAATTCCATTTCTGGGCGAGCAGTCACATCAACGATATCTAAAGAGAATCTAAGGCAATCTTGAATTCTCTGAGAAACTCGCTTCTCAAGTTTTAGTAGACGCCAGTAAATCACAATCGCTAGAGCATTCAAAACCTCGGGCCGAATGCATAAATCTCGGAAAAGATTTCACTGAGCGCACATATAGGTATTTGACATTGCACTGAACATGAAGTTTTAGCTTTTAGGTAAAATATCACATATTTTGCACTTGGCGATAAAATTTCTGAATTGGCCACAAATAAGTCCATAAGAATGTCTAAGTGAAATTGAAATATTTAAGCAAGCATTCGAATACTATGTAGAGTGCAGTTTAAATCAGTATTCTGAACCTCATTTTTAATACAGTGCGATAGTAAAAATAATGATAAAAATGAGCATAAAAATACTTATTGTCAGCTATAGTAGAGCTTTAGAGAAAATATGCAGAATTTTCATCAGAAATGATACAAAGTTTAAAGCTTAAAAACAGAGTCACTGAACATCATAATAATCAGGCAAAAAATTAGAATAAAACTATGTAATTGCCTAGCTTTATTTTACTAATTAGTAAAATTCTACGTTGACCTAACTGTAAACATCAATGTAAAGAACTGTCGTTCTTGTTTTTACTGATAATTGATTTAGGGGGCAATTTTATCGTAAAATAGACCAATGTTATGGCAAGGCTATACTATGGAGCAGTTTTCATACAAAATTGTAATAAATGTCATGCAAAGGTCATATTGTTGTTGTGCAGTCAGTCGTTTTAGAAAGAAATCCTAACCTCGAAAACGCACAAACGTCAAAAAACGATGTTATCATGACTTGATCTTTGTGATGTGGTTTAATAATATATGAGTGAAGTTGCATTTTATGTGTAAAACGTTTGATTGTACAGCAAATACAAAGCATTTTGGGAGTATTTTGTGCAACTTTGTATGAAAACTGGAACGTAATATAGTTTTGGCATATTATTGGCCGGTTTTACGGCAGAATTGGCCCAATAGTGCATTATGCAGCTGAATTTTTCTGTACGTTAAAAAATAATAATAAGCAAATGCACTAAAATTAGACTTATTTTAGTTGAAGTAATGAAAATTGTTTTTGCATAGTCTTACAATAAAAATACACTTTTACATAAATTTACAATTTGTATGTAATGTGATACCGATTTTATTTGTTTTCCAGTAACATATTTGATTATGTATAAAAACTATTGATAACATATTTTTGTATTTAATATTGAATCGTGTTTAGACAATATAATCGCTTACAACCATTTCATGAAATTTAAAATAACAGTTTGAACAGTTTAACAATTTGACCACTTTTATTTGTATAAGTATCAATATTTTGTTTATGGAAGTATAATATTTGTCAAGTAATATAAAAATTAATTATTTAATAGTTTCTTACAATTTTTGGCGTGTATAAGGATTATTTGCTTATAAAGATTGTATTGATTTGTTTATTCATTTATGTTCAATGTCTGTGCAGGTATATATATATATATATATATATATATATATATATGTGTGTGTGTGTGTGTGTGTATGTATATGTGTATGTGAATTGTCTACCTGCTCCGAGCTAATATATTCGAATGCATTTCGAAACCTTGCCTACAGAAAAGGCTGGACCATCGGTTTGATAGGTATATAAGAGGGACCATATAAGATATTGGTTTTTCGCCGTTTTCCATTGTAAGTATTTTACACCTGGTATAGTTGTGCGGAAAAAGATACTCTCTTTTCTCTCACGGCTCCCCTGAGGCTGCTATTTTCAATCAGACCTAGGTACATGCTAGTATCCGAATATAGAGACGAACTTGAAGAATTATAACAAGCATTTCTATTTAAAAAAACTTGTAAGTCTTTAATAGATAAATATCAACAAAATGTGAGCGGTAACAATTTTAAGAATAGATAATCACTCTTGAGAAAATTTTCTTTTAACAAATATTCAAGCATAAAAAAGTTAAATCTGTTTCATATAACATAGTATGGGTATTGTCTAATTTTTAATATTTTATAGAACATCCGGTTTGTATATGTTATTCAAATTTATGGGATGTTTTGTGAAAACAAATATTGAAAATCAATCATAAATTATTTCTGTTATTTTAAATTACCTATCTAACAGAAATGATCATTATTACAAAACCAGCATATTTTTAAAATCTCCAAAAAATCCCATTGAGAAAATCCGATTCTGCTTCTGCACCGCTTAGCCATTTATCGGAGTCACTTCAGAAAGGGTGTTGTGCCATAAAACATACACACATACATTACTAGAACTACCAATTTTTGCACATCTAAATATTCGTACCCATGAGCAAAACTACCTATTACCCATACATACTAGAAAATGCCAAGGCAAGGACCACAGGATGTTCCAAGGAAGATTTAGTGGCGTATTTGTTTGTGCCAGCAAATATCGACAAGAAATCATTTATTCTGTCGTAAGATATAGACTTGGATAAAGCTAAGTTAGTGATTTTTTACGCAGATTTAAAAATCATTTACAAAATATTTTATGATTATATTATAATTGGTCACCGAATAAATTAATTGTATTACGTTTTAAAATTAAATAGGGTCAATATTTATTTAATCCAACAAATCTTAACAAAAAATCATCAATATGGCATAATCAATAGTTCCTTTAAACCATATTTGAATTTTAGTTGTTAAATTTGAAATATTTATATTTATCGTGCGATACTTATTTGCTGGTAAAAACGAATAGGCTAATTTTATTGTACAATTTCTTAAATTTAATTTGTTTGGTGAATGTTACATTCCTACAACTTGTATGAAAAATATAGATTTTCTAGTTGTCTTTAAATATCACGTTATAATTTGTAAATCAGTGTAACATTTGTATAATTGTATGCAATTTACCATAAATAAAAAAAATCTTGGTTCCACAAGCCCTCATTAAGCATTTCCACTTGATAATTATATAACATAATTACCAATCATTAGCATTAATAAATACATAATTATCCAACTCAAGTATGCAGATTTCCGAATGGTATTAATAATAATTCCATATCTGGAACGGGTTATAAATTTTATATCAAATCGATCATTCTAACTCATACATTTGTAATCAACTAAATTGAATATGTAAATAATATACACTGCCTAATTATAAATAATAATATTCGAGGATAATTACAACTCATTTAAATATTTATGTTCTAGCGAACAAAATAACTTAATTAGCGCCGAAATACAAACACAGTGGCAAATTGATAAACTGTACATAAATGCAATTGTGTATTCTATTCGCAACGGCGGTTAAAAGTTACACTTTGTGTTTAATTTGAAAAGTTTGCTTTTGTCAAACTATTCGATAATGGATAAATTAATAAAATTAGTATGGTAGAGAAAAATTAAGCCTACAATTGCGGACTCGCAAATAACAGGAATAAAAAATATGTTCATGATGCATTACTAAATTTTATGCATAGTAATAATATTATAAATTATATTATTGAATAACTAGTGGGTGAAGACAAATTGTTGGAAACCGTATCATTATTTAAAAAAAATTAAAATTCTAGAAATTAAAAAAATATTTTGAGTATTAAAACATTTTTTGGGTATGTTTGAAACAAAATTTGTACTTCTTATTTATTATACTTATATAATTTCTATAAAACATCTAATAATTTTTTGGGTATATGTCTAATAATAATTTTTAACCGCCAAAAGACTTATTCATTAACTTTGCTTATTAGATCATGGTTAAAAAAATTTGCTCCTAAATCTGTTTTTTATTAAGGAATTGATATCGACATTCCCGTTACTTTTATGATTTACAAAAAAAAAGATCATTTTATAAATTTATCTAACAAAGTTTTCAAAAATCACTCATTCAACTATAATGCTTTTAAAAATAAAGTTTATTTGAATATTTCTGGTCCATAAAAGATAATCATTAAGATGATTTCAGATGTTAACTTTAATACTATGTAATTCAGAATTTTCAAATCGACAATTTACATATTGGAATAGTACGAATACTAACAATATGATTATTAAATTTGATATTAATTTTCAAGAGAATTTTGAAGCAAACATGTAATCTACTCATTATTAGTTTAAGCTTTAACATTATTACATGTAATCTACTCATTATTAGTTTAAGCTTTAACATTATTACATTTGTAATAATGTACAGTTTCAGTTTTATATGAACTGTAAACAATTTTGTTATTCGCACTGTTCATTAAATTCTATATAAAATTTAATTTATATTATTATAAAAAATTGAATAAAAATTTAATTATGAAAGAAGCAAAGTAAAAACTACATGTATCATTTACTGTTCGTTAACATATTACCAATGATTAAATATTTTTGACTCTATTTACAATAATTGTTAATGTAATATATTCAATTTTATTGAATTAAACTGCACAAATGATCACGTATCGTAAACAACATTTTTATTATATATGCAAAGTAGATTTTATGCGCATCAAATTACATGCCTAATCGAAAACGCAAAACCATAAATGTTACGAAATATGTTAAAATCATAAATAAATGAATATAGAGAGATTTTTACGTGTTATATATATATATATATATATATATATATATATATATATTGTAATGATATGAATTATTTCACTTAAATTACTTTTATTATATGCAATAATATAAATAATCAGACACAAGCATTAACTATACTCATGATAGAATTAATAAAAATTCAAATAACTAGTGGGGCGCATGGCATCGTGCCTTAAGGCAAATTGCTGGAACTTCCCGTACCAAAAATTATTTTTTTCAAAAGTATAACATTTTTGAAAAAAAATTACTCTGAAAAAATTAGATTTTTGAGAAACTATAAATTTTTGACAAAAACTTACTTTTTTTGAAAAAAAAAAGCCTTTTTGAAGAAAAAATTATTTTGAAATTTTTGAAAATTCTGAACTTTTTTTCAAAGCAATCGTACTACTTTAACTGCATAGAGACGAAATATTGAAGCGCGTAAGCGCCGCGTCGCCTTTTAACGGATAAACATTGGTACGCAACCCATAAAAATGTAAACAAAATTTATACTTATTGTTAAAATCTAATCTATCTGCATACGTCTAATGATCATTTTTACTAGATCTCCGAAACCGCTAGACTAACCTTTATGAAAGTATGATCAGTTCTTCATCTTGTTAATACAAGTAAAATGTTTTTTGAAATATTCAAATCGGACGCTCGGTTCTCTTAAAAGCTGAGTTACCGTTTTTGGCACTTTTTGCCCCATATCTTTGAAACGGCTAGACCTGCCTTCGCCAAAAACTAATCAGCACGTCTCCTTATCAACACAAACCGAATGTTTTTTGAATTATTCAAATCGCTTCATCCGTGTTCCCGAAATCGTCGACGAAAATTTGTATCCGAACACATACACACACACGCACACACACATACACACACATACATTCATTTTTCTAAGGTATGCTAAAATGTTCAGAAGGCTTTGAAACGTAAAGATATATAAAAATTTTCATTTTCGATTTTTTACTATAACTTGCCCTACGGGAAGTTAAAAATATTTATCGCGCCTAACCAAATTTTTACTTTGAAACGGCCAAAAACTAATCATCACGTCTTATCATTACAAATTAAATGTTTGTTGAATCATTCAAATCGGATGCTTTGTTATCCCAAAAATTCAATTTTCATTTCCTGCATTCTTTGCTTTATATCTCCGAAACAGTTGGATAGTTTGCCAAGCACATCTCCCTATCAATAGGAATCGATTGCTTTTTGAATATCTCAAATCGGTTGACTCGTGCTTCTGAAAACATAGACAAAATATTGTATCTATACATACGCACACAGACACACACACACACACATTCATACATCTATTTTCAAAAAACTCTAAAACGTAAAGATAAGCAAAAATTTTTATTTTCAATTTCTGGACGATTACAATAACTTACCCTACGGGATGTTAATAGCAACAAAATATTTCATTTCATTTTTCGTAAGTGTGAAACAATTGTAATCAAGCTTTTCATTTCGTCGTGATAAATTTCAATTATAAATTTTGGAAATACTGCAAAATAAATATAACAAATTTCAATTAACAATTTTTCACCACACCTTCTCTAAGTGTAAAATGTTGTAAATCAAGCCTTACATCTTTTCCTGAAGCACTTCAACTATAATTTTCGCGACCTGAGCTCGCGAGGCGATTTAAATTAATATATGTACGGCAAAGGAAAAGAATTATCTCTTTCGTTATCGGCTTAACTTGCTCGAAAAGAATACATCATGGTCGAGGATACCCGTACACCCTGTTTATTTATATTCTGCTTTATGGGATTATAACACATAACCAGCATGCGCGCCGAATAAAATTATGTTGCCATATTTTATGAGGCTTCTTGAAATTTAAGGGTAGTGTGCCATTCACTTAGGAGGAGACTTTGGACGCTTAGGTGTATGAATTTCAAGTTATTATTTTGATTTGATGAAACTTTCGAAATATATGTCTCATGAAATGTTTTTTCGTGAATTTCGGGATTTTCTGTGTTTTTTAGGATTTCATAGTATCAAAGCTGAACATATGCCTTATATTGGGTAAGACAATACTTCTATATAAAAGATATTTAACAGAATGATAATAATATTTGAAATAATATTGATAACGTTTAATAAATAAAACTGATAACGATTAAGATCCTTGTGATAACTATTAAGATAATACCAATCCAATGATAACGATCTATTAGAATGCCATGAACTGAACATATGCTTTATATTCGATAGCACAATAGTTTTCTATAAAGATTCTATCTTTAACAGAAAAATAGTAACTAAAAATATCAATAATTGGTATCATTTTAATAACTATGAAAATGATACTAACATATATTAACAATTGGCACCATTTCAACAACCATCAAGATGACACAAATTATTAATATTATTTCAATTAACATTATTTTTTTGTTAAAAAACTTTCAAAGAGAACTATTAACCTGCATCGTTAATAGAGCGTATGGTCAGCATATTTTTCATGCTTTTTAAAAACATAAAACAAAACTCATCATTTTATATTTCCAAAAATTGCAACAAGTTTCAAAGAAGGCCACCATTCTATCAGATACAAAATCACACCTTTCTTAGATTACTTTTTCACTTTTTTATTAGGTGTTTTATTTGAAATATACAATTTATAAAGTTGTAATGGTATTTTTTTCGCAAACCATTTTTGTTCTGGATCCAAACGCAAAATTTTATGTAAATAATAATTAAGATTTTTTAAATATATATATATATATATATATATATATATATATATATATTTAATTCTCAAATGCATGATGTATAAGTTTTGAAATGAAGTAATGAGACTTTATATACCCTTATTAAAATCATTAGTGTGAAGGGATTTTAATGATAATTCATACAACTTGCAAAATTTTTAGGTAGAGCCTAATGGCTAAACTTATGTTATTTAGAACGTTATTACCCTTCTTAAGATGATATATATGTTTGATATTTAGATTTAGTTTGAACATTTTGCATACTTATTCAAGTTGGTATACATTTGAAGTTTTGAACAAAAACATTTTTTAACTATCACAATTTTTTCACAAATTAGAAAACGTTAAGAAAAAAAAAAACTCTTACGATGATATAACTACAGATATATATATATATATATATATATATATATATATATATATATATATATATATATATATATTAGAGATGGGTAACTCACTCCGGAGTTATCACTCCGATGCAACTCCTCCCTCGGAGTGAATCCGAGTGGAGTTGTCTCACCGGATTTGTCATATCCGACTTCCCTAAACTGGTACTGCGTTTTTGCTTTGGGAAGGAAGCTGTCGCTTTCTCGTCTCACAGGCAGTTTTATAACCTTTTAGGTATACGGTTTTTTTTCAGAAAATACGAAAATATTACTTCAAAGATAGAGAACAATGAAATTGTCTTCAAGTGTGAATAGCTCAAATGTATAGTTTATTGAATAGTAAGGGGTCATATTTCTATTATAATGATAATAAAATATACTGTTCAATTCCACTATGCTTTAATTTGTTCCTATACAATATTTTGGACTCTATATTTTAAGTAGGAAACGGATTTATATATTTTAGCAAAGGTCAGAGTCGCATTTTCGTATTATGTTGCCTATTTATAGTATGACTGCCTAATAAGATATTTTTAGAAAGCTAGTTGCATGGCACATAAAGCTGTATGCTAAATTGATAGAAATCAGTTGCAATTCGCCTTGAACTTTGATATTTCTTATAGCAACTATTATCGATTATTTATTATTTTTAGAAAAACTATTTCAGTTATTGTATTCATATTTATGTATTATACTGAGTACATAATGATAATTAACTTGATCACTAATGTAATATCCAATAACATTACTCTCTATTGCAAGTATGAGCATAATAAGAAAAATATTTAATTTATTTATATACTCTTGCATTCAAGAAAAAAATGTGTTATTTATTAATGCAAATTATTTTGAAATTTAGTAAACTCAAATGAACTAATAAATATTGATCCTGATAATAGCTATTATTTATTCGTATAAATGAAAATATCCTGAAAAACCAACTTCGTGAAATAAAATATTCATAACAGAATAGAAAGGAATTTCCTCAAACAAACACCAATTTAAGTATAGTTATAAGGAAAAATCCGTTTTACTTTTATTTTTCGATTTCAACATTATAGAGAACTGTATCACTTAATATAATCCTTAGATTTATATTTTCTGAACGTATTATATAGATACATAATGAAAGATAATATGAGCTAGAAGATAGAAACATACATAAAATATGTATCGGATCTGTTTTTGATTTGTTAATTTGAATTACATATAAAATTATGAAAGTATGTTGAACTATTACTGATTATTTATTAGTAGTTGCATTATTGATTTAAATAAAAATATTGATTTGAATAGAAAATATTTTAATTAATTTATTCAGACGTGGTTTGAGGTACTTGTTACCCAAAACAACCTTTTTTCATCATTCAGTACTATAAATACACTTCAGTCTTCTCCAGATTTTTTCTCCCAACATAAATTCTGAACAAAAACACATTTCTTAATCACCGAAATCTGAAAATTTATTGTTAGTCGGCCTCGGATACATAAAATATAAAAGCTAGGCGTAGATAGTAGTCTATTGCGTTGATATAGTGTTATTTCTTTTCGTGAGGTCGTTTTAGGGTCGCATGATCAAGTTATTAGTGGTATTGAAAGAGGATTAAGTCTGGGATCCTCTGCCTCTAACGAATGAATAACAAATATATAGAACGATCGATTTTGGCGGCTAAAGATATTGAGAGGGTTTGCCCGAGATCAAATCAAGGACAGAAGGATTATCTTTGTATTTTAAATGGTATTGTATTTAGAATAAAATAGCAGTCTTAATGATCTGATACAACTTAATATATCATATTAAATAATGATAAGTTTTAAGTAAAATACTTCTTTCAATTATAATACTATTCTTTTCTGGCAACGAGTATTTGCATTTTTATGCCAAAATAAATAAGTCAAAATTGTGGATTCAATCTGGTTTTAGTTTATTCAAAGGTATAAAATTAAAAACTTAATTTTTTCAGTAAAATGCTATTTTTAGTTATTTTTTTATGTTACATTTATTTTATCTATTTGGTTCAACCTAAAAAATGTTGATCATAGAATTTATTTGAAAATCTTCAAGAATGAATAAAGAATATTGAAGAATGATTTTCAAATACAATATAATACATATATATATATATATATATATATATAAATGTATATATTCTTAAAATGTTTAATTGCAGCCAAATAACGAACTAAAAAAGTCAGTAAATTATTCAACCACTTATTGTGTACGTTTTTAGATTGTATGTGTGTCATCTTTCTGTAAAAAAAATGTCTTGTTTTGTGTATAATGAAAGAAAAATTAATAAAATGAAATGATAGTCTAAGAGTTGAATAATATTAATTATTTAGTTAGTAACATGATTACCAAATTGTTCACAAATATAAATATAATTGCGATCAATAAGCTCATAATTAAGTGGTATAAATATTTGTTTCAACGTCAAATAAAAAAAAAGTTAAGTTACTTTATATTAATATCTATTACTGGCAAAGTATTCGGGAAGGGCATCAACTAAAAATTACTTATATGAAGTAAGTAAATTAAAAATGTCAGCTTTAAAGATCACAAAACTGAACTTAATTGTATTCAGCTCATTCGTATAATGATGACGTAATCAACTGTCTATGAATTTTCTTGTTATTAATAATATTAAAAGATACATAAAAAAACAACTATTCCATATAAGATGATCGAGTAACGGTTTTCAATCCAATATTTTAACCTATCGATTAGTTGTATGATTTATTTGATTGAGAATATATTATTAAAGTAGTATATTTGACAAGACTAAATAAATTAATTTGATTCAACATAAGCAATAAAAAATAACATTCAATTATAAATCCTGGAACAATTTAGTACAACACTATTAATACATTCGCCGACAGTAAAAATTTCAGAAAGTACAGCAATTGTTGTAAATCCGAAATTTGATTGTAATTTAGGTATCCAAAATATTATATTTTAATCATTGCATTCGATGAATGCTATAGCATCCACGTCAAATATTTCGGTTATATAACGCAATTTGCTTGCCCAAGCCAATAATTACTGAAAAAGTTATCATAATACAAACAGATCTAAAAAATCAGTTAGTAATTACATTGACAGATATGACAGATATTCACAGATTATAATAACTAAACTAAGGTTAAAGAAATTACATTCAAAATGATTGGCTTTAAAAGAATGATTAGCGTCAATGATTCGATTCCTATTGATAGGGAGATGAGCTGATTAGTTTTTTGACAAAGGCAGGTCTAGCAGTTACGGAGATACAGAGCAAAGAGTGGAGAAAATAGGAATCGAGTTTTTGAGAGAACGGAGCATCCGATTTGAATGATCTAAAAACATTCAATTAGCAATGATTAGGAGAAGTGTTTATTAGTTTTTGGCAAAGGCAGGCCCAGCCATTTCGAAAATACTGAGCTAAATGTGTAAAAAATGGTGGTTTTTGAGAGAACTAAGCGTTCGATTTAAATGATTCAAAGAACTTTCTGCTAGTCCTAACACAATAATTGATTTCGGAAAAAAAATTTGTTCAAAAAAATTTTTTTTTGTATATCGAAAATAATTCATTTTTTATTTATATTTTGACTATAGTTCTAATATACTTTAAACAAATAATTCAACTTTGCAATTCAGTTTATATAATTCTTATAAATATTATACAACGTTACAGTATTTATAATAATCTATTTGAAAACATTCAGAATTCCTCGAACATTTCGTTACGGTACGGGAAGTTCCAGCAATTTGCCTTAAGGCACGATGCCATACACCCCACTAGTTATTTCTCTAAAATTACCTATATTTTGCAGCATCTTTGTTAAAGAAAAATGCGTTTCCTTTTACAAAGTAAAACTATTTATTCCTCTCTCAATATTATTATTTAGAAAATAGTCTCAAAAATAAATTCGCAGCTTTCGAAAGTTCAATTGTCGACCGAGCGCACTACAAACTATTTGCAGGAATAGCCAGCCATAGTACGCATGGAAATGCGCGATCACATATTATTCCATGTGTGAAGCTCACACAGGACGAGCGCCTGAACAGGGCATTTGCACGGAAAGGATAAGCTTCGACCAGGGACGAACAAGAAATTTTATAAAGGATACACAAAAAAGATTTATTATCATTATATATAAATATGTTGTAAATTTCTGTTTTCTTCCTCCGTTTAGCTAAAAAAAATGTCTACGATGTTTCGTAGACTTAGAAACCCTCTTTTTTCAGAAACTGTAAAACTTCAATTTAAAAAAATAAACAAAAGAGTGCGCG